>NC_092247.1:13140366-13242866 GCF_036320965.1 Panulirus ornatus | reverse complement strand
CTACTGCTCATAATTCTAATCTCCCTTGTCCTATTTATACTTGGGTTTCACAGTCATACATCAGCGATAGGACAAATGCTCCTTAATAAAAAATTTGTGCTCGACATTTGAATCTCTCCCACTCGCCAGAGCTTTCACTTCACTACAGTTATTTGTTTTTTCCCTTCCGTGGCTACTATTGAGTTCAGCTTCCCCTCGATGATCCATAGCAGACTTTACTCCCAGAGCTTCCAGTTCTTCATGGAAATTGACCTCACACTCCTGCTTACCATCCTTTTTCTACACATATCATTGAACCGGCCCACCATTCTATCCAGCTCTTCCTCTCATTTAGATAACAACAGGACATCATCTCCATACAGCAACTGAGGCTACTTCATTTCCATTCCATGGATAAGCATCACGCCACAGTCCAACTCCCTCACCGTCATCTCACGAACTGCTTCTTTCAGTCACGGGTTGACATCGCACAACCTTGACGCATTACCACAATCATTTCATACCACTCACTCATACCACCACTTACCTCACACATGCGTTATTTCCTTCGCTAAAAAAACTCTTAAAAGCATCTCGGAGTTTTCCATGAAGTCTTTAAAGAGTTGGAACGTCCAGAGCGATTTCCTAGTGTATCGCATACCATTTCTAAATCTATGAATGTTGCCAACGCCTTCAACTGCCTTTTCTTTAAAACCTTTTCTTCCCCTTGTGCAAGGACAGAGCCCTGATCGACGTATCCTTGTCCCTTCCTAACACACCTTGTTCCTCACCAACAGCGGGTCCACTTATCCTTATATCAAGATCAGTAGCTACCTTTACCATCCTTGCCATCTATGATGTGGAGACACGTTCGTCTACGGCTCTTACACTCGGTTCTATTCCACTTTCCTCTGTATAGTGTCAAAAATCACCATTGTCTTACAGTCAACAGGCACCTGATTTGATCGTCAATGCTTCCATACACACACTTTCCACATCCACCCAACAGCACTGTCATCTCCACTATTAAGTCTCTCACTCTCCACTTCATTCATATCCCCAGGTTCCCCATTTGATAAATCTTTATTTTTCGTCTCACTCTTTGTAGTGTCTCCCTCTCCCACGTCATTATTCCTCTCTTTCCTTACCTCTAAACAGACAAACGTATGCGATTATGTAAAAATAAAGGACAATATCAATGTGACATTCATCTGAGGCACATTTCTTTATCATTTCTTCAGATTTGAATCTCCCTTTACACCTCAGCTGACAAATGCTGGGTAGTTCCTCACCCCATCCTGTTCTCTATTGCTTCAGGATATCTTCCTGTATGGCGAGGATGGCCCAGAGGACGACCTACCCCAACACCCTGTGTTCCAGATCGACCTCACACGACCTATCGTGACCCAGAAACTCGTCATCGAGCTGAAAGACTTCCACGAAAACGCGGAGGTGGACCTTCGTCTCTTCCATCACGACACTGAGGAATTCAAATACGACACGGGGGCTTCTTTCAATCAAGGTGAGAACCGGAGGGGACTTTTGTCTTCAACCTACTTGTGGCTGTGGCCGGAATATCCAAGTATGAAACGTTTGGTTGTCTGGCTTTTAGAACCATCAACTGCCACGGTCATTAAGGTCGTCTGCGTCAAGCTACACCCACCAATCGAAAATTCTTTGGCTGCGTGCAGTTCTCACATTACATGTCTTAAACGAGTCTCTTTAAGCTAAAAATATATGTGCCTTTATATATCAAGTTCTTGAACATTAAAGCCAAATTTTTCTTCGATCATTCAACCATCAAATCGTGAGGTAAGTCGTGTTTTTAGATATAGATAAAATCGAGCAGAAAAGGCTTTATTTCACTTTCTCAGAGCCAGTCGTATAGATCAGTCAGATTTTTGGCCAAAAGGCCTTCTTTATTTAGTTCATACGAGCGATCCTGAGGCATCGTCCTCCGCTTGTCGAAGAGAACCTTCTCTCCATTGTGGCTCTACGTTCAGTGTTGATTACGAACGTCGCGTCACCCTGGAATTACATGTCTCGATGATGTGGACAGTTCTTCGAGAGATGGGATGTGAGCAGCCACACAGCGTCGTGTCACACTGGAAGTACATGTGTCAATGATGTGAACAGTTCTTCGAGATGTTGGAATATGAGCAGCCACATGACATGAAATCAAACAAGAAATTTGCTGAAAAAAGTGATGTGAAAGAGTAAATTTTATAGTGCAGGAGTGGTGGATAGATAGGACAAAATGACGAGGACATGGTTGGAGACAGCAAACATAGATTTAAGAAGTTGCCTGATAGTAGAGAGTGTTCAAGAGATGGGGTTCCCACGAGTTTGAGACCAATACTGTACAGATTGGTAATTACTATCAGCTAGTTACAGAAACGCCTCAATAATTTCCAGTGCGCTTAGCGTTGATTCCTTGATACGAGTATGCATTGAACACCGACACAAGCACTTATAAATACCAACGCTTTGTGCGTTGTTACCTTCAGTTATTGTTATATAACTTGAAATGCACAGATGGGAATCCAGTGACCGGTCTACGCCATCAGATCTGACAAGTGCAGACGCCTCTTACTTGAGAGAGAGAGAGAGAGAGAGAGAGAGAGAGAGAGAGAGAGAGAGAGAGAGAGAGAGAGAGAGAGAGAGAGAGAGAGAGAGTTACTTCTACCGAACTATCACCTGAGTGAAGCTGCCAAGAGGTAGAGTCAATCAGAACCTGAGGCGAGAGCGCTCGAACTCCAGTAGTTGGGGTAACGTCTCTTTCAGACACCTGTTGTCCCATCCACTCCCGCTCACGTAGTACAAATCTTGCGTCATCATTCCCTCTGATGTTTCTCAGATCCCTTACGGTAAGGCAAGGTACAGGTTGCACAGCTCATAGGTCTGACTGTAAGAACTAACTTAGCCTCTTACTGAAGGCTCTGTATGAAACACTGAATAGTTCTCTAGTCACCCACAGGTGAGACTATTACTGTATATCTGAGAGAGTTTTGGCACCAGTTCTCTTTCACGTATGTATTAATGATGCAGCTGATTGGCTGCGTATCAAGATATCATCTCGGGGTCTCTGCATTACGTTCCTGGATGGTAAAGCTTCAGAGATATTTCTGCTTCGTTTTCGTGATCACTGTGACAGTTCCTGCTACAGCTGCTGTTCTTGCTGTAGACTGAGATGATCATTGCAGACGATAATGTCTAACAGTCAGAACGCTTCGATAAGCAGTTGAGAAAGGAATCGTCCAGGATAACTTGGTAGACTGGAGCAAAGGAAAATGAAAGAATTATGAATAAAAATGATCTTTGGAATACAAATATATAATTCTTATGTTTTGATGTATAATCTTTAGTTATGCATGTTTTTCCCTTCAAAAGATGCTTCATTCATGATATATGATGCTGTAGTTCTCGTAACTCTTTATATGTAATGTATTTTCTTCATATGTTTTAATTTCTCTAACCATTATTTTGTATTTTCTTATTTTCATTGCCTCTTTATATTTAAATTCCTCACTCATTTATTCTACACTTGCTTTGCATATTTCGCTCGTTCATGAATACTTGTGTTACACCTGCTAGTATTTGACGCATTGTATATCATTTCTAGTGTCCTATCTCTTCACTTCCGTTTTTCTATCTGATCACTTCTGTTGCTTTGTCTGATCAACTTCTGTTGTACTATGTTTACTTCTGTTGTTCTATCTGTTCTCTTCTGTTGTTCTCTCTGATCACTTCTGTTGTTCTATCGGTTCACTTGTTATTCTCTGATCACTTCTGTTGTTCTATCTGTTCACTTATTTTGTTCTATCTGTTCACTTTTTTGTTCTATCTGTTCACGTCTGTTAATGTTACTGTCCCAATGTTGCCGGCAGGTGTGTGTAACCTCAGCAGTTCTTTCGTGTCTGAGTGGAGCGGCAAGTGCGTCAAGATCATAGAAAGCTCCCCCGTCGACCTCACTGGCACTGTAAGTCGCCCAGGTCCACATCATCAAGATTCGGGTCACCCCGAGTTATTTCATATCATCACCCAGGTCAGACCAGGGGCCTTGTTTATATGACCCCGTTCGTCATCACGTCTCCCACCATTGTTGGGTCTGGTTGTCCCAAGGCATGTTAACTGCAAACTCTGGCACTTCAGTCATTTCCGAGCCAGGTGGGGTTCATCTCCTGTCATATATACAGTCGGGTAATTCCATAGGAAATCATACTGGGTAGAGACTTTGCGATAGGGGGCTCATATTGCGCAGAGAGCAGGCGATAGGGGCTCATACTGGGTAGAGACCAAGTGATAGGGGCTCATACTGGGTAGAGACGAAGTGATAGGGGCTCATACTGGGTAGAGACCAAGTGATAGGGGCTCATACTGGGTAAAGACCAAGTGATAGGGGCTCATACTGGGTAGAGACCAAGTGATAGGGGCTCATACTGGGCAGAGACTTTGCGATAGGGGGCTCATATTGCGCAGAGAGCAGGCGATAGGGGCTCATACTGGGTAGAGACCAAGTGATAGGGGCTCAAACTGGGTAGAGACCAAGTGATAGGGGCTCATACTTGGTAGAGACCAAGTGATAGGGGCTCATACTGGGTAGAGACCAAGTGATAGGGGCTCATACTGGGTAGAGACTAATTGATAGAATGAGTGGTGCTTTTCCTTCAATAGGATTGTTAACATGTGGACTGATTTACAAATTAGAGGGGTTGAAAGCAGTATTATAGATACGTTTGAGAATAGATTTGATAAATCACTCGCCTCGAGTGCCACTTCGATTACTTGCGCCTCTAAGTCACATCGACAGTTTGCAGGTTATTTACTTTGCATTAACTGTATACCTTCTTACTTTTATCGCACTATCTGTGAATCTGTAATATCTTCCTCTATCACAAACAGCCTCGAAAGGACCTAATGGTTTATTGCTGTCTGAAATCCTTTGTCTGTTTTCCTGGCGCTACGCCACTGAAGCAGGTGGTAGCGATGCAGTTTCCTGTTGGGCGGGGCAGCACCAGGAATGGGTGAAGGCAAGCAAGTATGAATATGTACATGTGTATATATTCCTATGAGTCCACGGGGAAAATAAAACACGATAACTTCCCAAGTGCACTTTCGTGTAATAATCACATCATCATGGCAGACACGAGAGAAATATAACTGTCAGTTACGAAGAGACGTAGCTAGGACGCCATTAGGTAAACATGAGATTGTCCAAGACAGACAACGGGGGTATCATAAATTTAGTATGTGGACAAGAATGTGAATTGTTTACAAATTTTATCAACAATAAAGTTATCCAATTTGTATAGGCCATCACTAATATCAAAATTATAATTCTTTGTGTATTAAATGATAGAAGATTCAGTGATATTTCTCGTGGTACTGGAGTTGGCTAACAACTGAGATAGCATTACTCCAGTCAATACAGTGATCATAGTTTTTAACGTAATTAAACAAGGTATTTGAATCTTGTCCTGTTCTTATACTATATTTATGTTGCTTACGTGTAACAGAAAGATCCTTACCAGTCTGCCCTACATAAAACTTATCACAATTTCTACATGGCACTTTATAGATGCACCCAAGAGAATTTTCTGGTGAATTCCTGATTAAGATATTCTTTATAGTATTATTGTTGCTAAAGGCAACATTTACATTAAAGGATTCAAGCAACATGGGAAGTAAAGTAGAATTATTATCAAAAGGGAGAACTAAAAGTTTCTTGGTGTCAATGAGAAGTTTGGGCTCAACTCTATAAAATGATTTCTTTGCTAACTTAAGGGATTTATCAATGAAAGATCTAGGGTACTTTAACTTAGATCCAATAGAATATATCTCAAACTCATCATCAATATACTCTGGACTGCAAATACTTAATGCCCTAAGGAACATAGATTGAAATGATAATAATTTAACTTTGTCATACTGGATCTAAGTTAAAGTACCCTGGATCCTTCATTGATAAATCCCATAAGTTAGCAAAGAAAGCATTTTATAGAGTTGAACCCAAACCTTTTAGTTCTCCCTTATAATAATGATAGTAATTTTACTTTACTTCCCATGTTGCTTAAATCCTTTAATGTAAATGTTGCCTTCAGCAACAATAATATTATAAAGAATATCTTAATCAGGAATTCACCAGAAAATTCTCCTAGGGGCATCTATAAAGTGCCATGTAGAAATTGTGATAAGTTTTATGCTGGGCAGACTGGTTAGAATCTTTCTGTTAGACTTAAGCAACATAAATATAGTATAAGAACAGGACAAGAATCAAATGCCTTGTTTAATCACGCTAAAACCTCTTATCACTGTATTGACTAGAGTATTGCCATCTCAGTTATTAACTCTGACTCCAGTACCTCGAGAAATATCATTAAGTCTTCTGTCATTAAGTACTCAAAGAATTATAATTTCAAAATTAGTGAAGGTCAATACAAATTGGATAACTTTATTGTTGATGAAATTTGTAAACAAGTCACCTTGTCCACATAATAAGTTTATGATACGCTCGTTGTCTGTCTTGGAAAATTACATGTTTACCAAATGGCGTCCTAGCTACGTCTCTTCGTTGTATATCAACTGACTGTTATATTTCTCTCTTGTGTCTGCCCTAATGATGTGATGCACTTGGGAAGTTATCGTGTTTCATTTTCCCCGTGGGCTCATAGGACTATACTTGATCACGCGCAAAATTGTGATCCTTTCCAATATACATATATATATATATATATATATATATATATATATATATATAGAAAGCGACTAGAGGGGACGGGAGCGGGGGGCCGGAAATCCTCCCCTCCTTGTATTAACTTTCTAAAATGGGAAACAGAAGAAGGAGTCACGCGGGGAGTGCTCATCCTCCTCGAAGGCTCAGAGTGGGATGCCTAAATGTGTGTGGATGTAACCAAGATGTGAAAAAAGGAGAGATAGGTAGTATGTTTGAGGAAAGGAACCTGGATGTTTTGGCTCTGAGTGAAACGAAGCTCAAGGGTAAAGGGGAAGAGTGGTTTGGAAATGTCTGGGGAGTGAAGTCAGGGGTTAGTGAGAGGACAAGAGCAAGGGAAGGAGTAGCAATACTCCTGAAACAGGAGTTGTGGGAGTATGTCATAGAATGTAAGAAAGTAAATTCTCGATTAATATGGGTAAAATTGAAAGTTGATGGAGAGAGGTGGGTGATTATTGGTGCATATGCACCTGGGCATGAGAAGAAAGATCATGAGAGGCAAGTGTTTTGGGAACAGCTAAATGAGTGTGTTAGCGGTTTTGATGCACGAGACCGGGTTATAGTGATGGGTGATTTGAGAAGTATCAGGAGAGACTGTGTACAGAATGGAAAAAGGTGAGCACAATGGAAGTAAGGGGAGTGGGGGAGGAATGGGATGTATTTAGGGAATCAGTGATGGATTGCGCAAAAGATGCTTGTGGCATGAGAAGAGTGGGAGGTGGGTTGATTAGAAAGGGTAGTGAGTGGTGGGATGAAGAAGTGAGAGTATTAGTGAAAGAGAAGAGAGAGGCATTTGGACGATTTTTGCAGGGAAAAAATGCAATTGAGTGGGAGAAGTATAAAAGAAAGAGACAGGAGGTCAAGAGAAAGGTGCAAGAGGTGAAAAAAAGGGCAAATGAGAGTTGGGGTGAGAGACTATCAGTAAATTTTAGGGAGAATAAAAAGATGTTCTGGAAGGAGGTAAATAGGGTGCGTAAGACAAGGGAGCAAATGGGAACTTCAGTGAAGGGCGTAAATGGGGAGGTGATAACAAGTAGTGGTGATGTGAGAAGGAGATGGAATGAGTATTTTGAAGGTTTGTTGAATGTGTCTGATGACAGAGTGGCAGATATAGGGTGTTTGGGTCGAGGTGGTGTGCAAAGTGAGAGGGTTAGGGAAAATGATTTGGTAAACAGAGAAGAGGTAGTAAAAGCTTTGCGGAAGATGAAAGCCGGCAAGGCAGCAGGTTTGGATGGTATTGCAGTGGAATTTATTAAAAAAGGGGGTGACTGTATTGTTGACTGGTTGGTAAGGTTATTTAATGTATGTATGACTCATGGTGAGGTGCCTGAGGATTGGCGGAATGCTTGCATAGTGCCATTGTACAAAGGCAAAGGGGATAAGAGTGAGTGCTCAAATTACAGAGGTATAAGTTTGTTGAGTATTCCTGGTAAATTATATGGGAGGGTATTGATTGAGAGGGTGAAGGCATGTACAGAGCATCAGATTGGGGAAGAGCAGTGTGGTTTCAGAAGTGGGAGAGGATGTGTGGATCAGGTGTTTGCTTTGAAGAATGTATGTGAGAAATACTTAGAAAAGCAAATGGATTTGTATGTAGCATTTATGGATCTGGAGAAGGCATATGATAGAGTTGATAGAGATGCTCTGTGGAAGGTATTAAGAATATATGGTGTGGGAGGCAAGTTGTTAGAAGCAGTGAAAAGTTTTTATCGAGGATGTAAGGCATGTGTACGTGTAGGAAGAGAGGAAAGTGATTGGTTCTCAGTGAATGTAGGTTTGCGGCAGGGGTGTGTGATGTCTCCATGGTTGTTTAATTTGTTTATGGATGGGGTTGTTAGGGAGGTAAATGCAAGAGTTTTGGAAAGAGGGGCAAGTATGAAGTCTGTTGGGGATGAGAGAGCTTGGGAAGTGAGTCAGTTGTTGTTCGCTGATGATACAGCGCTGGTGGCGGATTCATGTGAGAAACTGCAGAAGCTGGTGACGGAGTTTGGTAAAGTGTGTGGAAGAAGAAAGTTAAGAGTAAATGTCAATAAGAGCAAGGTTATTAGGTACAGTAGGGTTGAGGGTCAAGTCAATTGGGAGGTGAGTTTGAATGGAGAAAAACTGGAGGAAGTGAAGTGTTTTAGATATCTGGGAGTGGATCTGTCAGCGGATGGAACCATGGAAGCGGAAGTGGATCATAGGGTGGGGGAGGGGGCGAAAATTTTGGGAGCCTTGAAAAATGTGTGGAAGTCGAGAACAGTATCCCGGAAAGCAAAAATGGGTATGTTTGAAGGAATAGTAGTTCCAACAATGTTGTATGGTTGCGAGGCGTGGGCTATGGATAGAGTTGTGCGTAGGAGGATGGATGTGCTGGAAATGAGATGTTTGAGGACAATGTGTGGTGTGAGGTGGTTTGATCGAGTAAGTAACGTAAGGGTAAGAGAGATGTGTGGAAATAAAAAGAGCGTGGTTGAGAGAGCAGAAGAGGGTGTTTTGAAGTGGTTTGGGCACATGGAGAGAATGAGTGAGGAAAGATTGACCAAGAGGATATATGTGTCGGAGGTGGAGGGAACGAGGAGAAGAGGGAGACCAAATTGGAGGTGGAAAGATGGAGTGAAAAGGATTTTGTGTGATCGGGGCCTGAACATGCAGGAGGGTGAAAGGAGGGCAAGGAATAGAGTGAATTGGAGCGATGTGGTATACAGGGGTTGACGTGCTGTCAGTGGATTGAATCAAGGCATGTGAAGCGTCTGGGGTAAACCATGGAAAGCTGTGTAGGTATGTATATTTGCGTGTGTGGACGTGTGTATGTGCATGTGTGTGGGGGGGGTTGGGCCATTTCTTTCGTCTGTTTCCTTGCGCCACCTCGCAAACGCGGGAGACAGCGACAAAGTATAAAAAAAAAAAAAAAAAAAAAAAAAAATATATATATATATATATATATATATATATATATATATATATATATATATATATACATATATATGTCTTTGTATGTGAATGTATATGTGCATAAGTTTATATGTATATGTATGTATATGGGCGTTCATGAAAACAAGAAAACTGCTATAATGATACTGATTAAGATTTCTGGATGACACCTGTTCTTTAGTTGCATCCAACAAGACCACAAAACCGAGCACCCTATATTGTTTGGTAGACGCATTCCTAATCGGAAGTGTTCGTGTACCTGTGGTATGTACAACGCTCCGTCAAGGCGCACAACAATGGGCGGCTGGAAATGCATTGCGTCGTATCTGATCCTCTGTGGACGATAGCGATTTAGCAACTGCATGTAGATCATGGTATTCAGTTCTCTTTGTTGATGTAACCCCCTTTCCCCGTGACGACGAAAATCAAAACGCTGAGGACACATGGGGATGGCATTACTCTCACCACATTCGTCGACAGGACCCGAGGAACCATACACTGGACGTGTGCCACGGCAATCGGGGCCGACTCTTTGTGCCCAAGACACTGGAGGAGCTCTTCAAGATGAGGCAGTTGGCTTTCGAATACGTCACGAGTAATAAACTATCGCTGAAAGTGCTTCTTTTGCCCTTGAAGGTGAGTGAGTCAGCCTGTTTGGAATAGCTCAACGTATCACTGACCATGCGTGGTGACCTGCCCCCTCCTCCGACAGCAAGACTCCGACTCCTAATACGATGCGAGACGTCTTGTGTATATATCTTTCCTTGTCAATACCTGAAGCACTGGGAGGAAATGGCTTACTTCAGAGACAAGGGATAACCTTTTGTTTTGGATTTTCTGGTAATTTTCTTGGATTTGTGCAACATGGGCCAGTGGTGCTACCGTCTGGCTGTGGGTAGCTATGTATAGGTCGGGTGGTGGCTGGTAACAATGACACTGTTTCCCCATTGTTGGCATTGCATATCTATGTACGGGACACCAGGAAGTCTTACTACAGTGCCCTGGCGAAGGCTGGTAATGTTTTCTCTTCTTGGAAATTGGAAGAATCTGACCAATCCTAACCCCATTCATCCCTTCCATCTCTGCTTTCACGTTAGTGACTGATGAGCTGTCCAGCAGGCATTATTATTGTGACACTCAGATTCGGACCCTCCGGGCCCTTGTCTGCTCGCTTCTGCAGAGGGCTACCACACTCTTCCTCACCACCGTCATTCCCTTCAATGCCACCTACCATACCCTTCCTCACCACCACCACAGTCTCTCTCCCTGGCCAACACACCCTTCCTCACTACCACTACTCCTTCCCTTTCTAGTTACCACATCCTACCCCACCACACCCTCCCTTACCACATGTCCTCTACTCAAATTTTGAGGAGTTAGTACAGATAGTGTTGGAAGATATTTTTGTAAGGCTGGTTGCCGGCGACGCTTCTAGTTTTAGATAGCTATTTTGTTTCTTTTTTTATGAGTTCTAGCGACATGCGACGTAATATGACGATGACAAACTTGTAACAAAATTGCTCATCAGCTCCTATTGAGAGCACTTACAATATTCCTCTAAATGATTGACACTTTATGTTAAGACAACTATATTTAAATCTTGCCTTAACCCTTTTCCACGTCTCTTTTCTCGGCACTTTTCTTTCAAAATTTTGATTTTGTACCCATTCTCCCCACCCCGCAGTTTGATGGACAAACCTGGCTGGATCTGGAAGATGAGGAACCCTTCCTGCTCGGGAATATCGTAGAAAACCTGAATTACAATGAACGAAACATCCTCTACTTCGACATTGAACGTCCCTGGCCTACCAAACCCTACAGCTACCTCTTTGACGATGAACTCGACATTATTTCGGATGATTTCCTCTTCTTCTGTGAGGTTGATGGTAATTCTTATCATATGCATCTTTTATTTCAGCTTTTGTGATTCAACGCAGCTTGATGGATATATAGGCCTCAAGGTGAGGCACATGAACTTCAGTTGGGGTTGATGTTGTCAGCATCCCTGGGAATCAAAAGGACCCAGGTCTGGGTTTAGATCCGGATAATTCAACTGTTCATCGCCCTGTTTGAAAATGCTTGATGAATGGGCACCTGTCTCAAGCTTGGCTGCATGTGCACACGTATTCGTTTTCTGACCCAGGAACCTCTTCTCCGGAGTCCTCGCAGCATACAGAAAACTGGCTATGCCCATCAGGCGGGACCGCAGATCAAGACGTGTGGCGATGGTGTGTGGTTGACTATGTAAGGGAAGTGAAAGACAATAAGGAGAGTGTTCAGTGTCTTCAGTGTGATAGTACAGTGCTGTGCATACAGTGAGTGCATTTGGAGTATTGTAGACATGGATGGTGTCAAGAATGTAGACGAGAAAGTGTCACCCGCGCATTCCTGAGGAGCATAGTTCCTACTGGGCGTTCGTTTGCTGGGTTAGGATTCAAGGCTGGATTGGAAGAGCGGTTGTTCGTGGTTGTTGAGTCATTAATGTTTGTATGTGTTTGGCCACTGTCACTTTTATTTGGGAAGGGGAATTTGTAAGTACAGATTGCTAAAGTGTGAAGTAAGGATATTCTTTGGGTGAGGGAGCTTTAGACAACCGAGCATATTGAAGTGAGGTTATACTGGAAACATTTTAGTTCCATAGTACGGATGTTGAGTGACTGTTGTTGCCAGACAGCCAGTGATTGCTATGAGGCTTTGTTTTGCATGAGCTGTTGTTTGAAACGTTTGCTTTTTGACTGGGTAGATGACAAGACGGTTGAAGGCTAATTTAAGATGGGGTGGATATGATGCTTGTAGCAGATGCTAAGGGAACGTTTCCCTATTCAAAATTGGTATCAGTAAGTGTTCTGATAGAGTTCATTTTTTTTTTGTGTGGCGTTTATGTTGTTGCTAATGGTATGAAGAGTGAATGGGTACATTGGATTCAAACTTGTCCGAAGTTTAAAGGGTAACAGTGGATTTCAGCGGAGCTCCAGACAATTTGTTTGTGTGATGTAATGTTGCATGTTTGCTGTTTCCTGATCAGTGTCTCAGTGTTGTAATAGGGCTATGTGAAGGGGTAAGTTATGTGAATATGAGAGGAGTCTAATGTTGAGTGTGGCCAGCAGGATGTGTTCGGAGGTCGAGAGACTGAAGAGGGGTAGAGAAAGAACTGTTTCTCAGGGAATTCCATCGCAGAGGTTAAGTGCTATAAAAGTAAAGCCATTGTGAATATCTCTCCCTTGTCGGCCAGCTATGATAGGTCTATTGTAACTTTTTAATCATTTGTGTAAGAATGTATCAGGGAACAGCGTCAAATGTTTTATTGATTATCATTGCCATTAGCACAGAGCTAGATTGGAGGTTGTGGTTTGTTGAAGTCATGCACAATGTTTTCCATGGGGTCCATGTGCAGTATAGGGGTAGGGTGATTGGGTCAAAAGCCATGCCATATTCTGGTTGATTCTCTCATGCATCCTGCTTCAAGGAGTTTGGATAAGGATGAAAATAGATATATAGGATTATAGGAGGAAGGGTAGGAAGGGAGTTTGTAGGGCTTTAGGATGGTCAGTATGTTGGCAAGTTTCCAGGCGTTTGGGGCATTATTGTGTAAGCCAGGAGTGGTTTAAGGTGTCTTTAAGTGCTTGTGTTGCTTTTGGGCCAAAGTGTTTTACGTAGAACTTCGACATTTTATCAGATCCACTTGCAATGGAGTTTTTTTTAAGGCTTTAACTGCATACTGAATGTGAGGGGATGTGAAGGGTGGATGAGCAGTTGCATCAGGGTGCAATTTGTGTACCTCTTTCATGGCTGTACCGTTTAAGGGTGTGGTTGGAGTATGGCTAATTTTTGAGTGGTGTGTCGTATGTTTCTGTGGTCCTGAAGAAAGGGCGTGTTGTTCCTGTCAGTTAAAAGTGCTTCATGAGAGCGGGTTGGACTGGTTTAGCATGTGTGGAGTTTTCTCTTGCGTTCCCCACAGTTGGTTGCTGTTCATCTGTAGTCTACAGTCCAGTCATTAAGTTAATGATGGTGTAGTTTGCAGTTTGAATCTGTTCTGTTGCTTGTCCTGTTAGCGAGCAGATCTGTCAGAGCGGGTTTCCTTGTGACGTCTGCAGTTTGTTGGGAGAAAGTTAGTTACTTATATGTCTCTGTCTTTGAGGTAGGTGCATGCTGACTTGCCTAGTGGTGTTAATGTAAAGTGAGATGGCATGATATGGGAATGGGGAGCTAAAAAGATTAAGTGTTAGAGTCTGAAGTCGATGAACTGTATGTATGTATGTTGGCCAGTCTGCTTTCCTATGTTTTATGTATATTTTTTCTATGGCCTTTTGAGTGGGATGGGGTTGTTGGATCGTTATCCGGATGGATTAGGGGTTAGAGAGGAGATCATGTTGAATGCAGTGTTCGAGTGCAGATAATGACGTTTGTTGAGGTTAGCTGTTGAAAGCTGTTGTTTGGACGTCTGGCTGTGTGGGTGTGTAAAATGTGGATGTTGAAGGGATGCAGTTGGTTTAAGAGCAGTCAGCTCCGTAATCTTAGTTGCTAGTACTGAGCCGTACAGTACGGTGGGCATTATAATCTCCAAATGCGTAGGTGTTGGGTGTGTTGGTCAAGTTTAAGTGCTCTCCCTCCTTTTTTTTATTACAAGCACAACTTTAGGTTTATCTTTACTTTATCAGACCTACAAAGGATAATTATAATATATCACATGTACTTAGTTAACTATATCAAGTATCACACCATGCCACATGTCTTTCCATATGTGTAATGTCACATGTCCACATCTTGCTCTATGACATGTGCTTACATTACTATATCACTTGTCTCTTCATATGTAAGATACATATGTGCGCAGTTTACTATATGGCATGTGGACAGCTTAATATATGACAAGTCTTCCCAGGCGTGTAATACCACATCACAACTGCACAGCTTACTATATCAGACGTGCGCAGCTTACTATATCAGATGTGCACAGCTTACTCTATAACATATTCACAGCTTACTGCATTATATGTACTTGCTATACCAATGATATCAGTGATACAGTAAGCTGTGCAGCTTACTGTATCACTCGTCTTTTCCATCTGTGAACAGCAGTCATGTCTACAGTAATTTGCATAGTCCTCCACTTATCAAGCAGTGTCAGTCATTCTCAGAGACACCAAAGTGGCCAACGTTCCTCATCCTTCTTTGTATCTCTGTGTCATGCTATTCACCTGGCTTCATACATCTGTCACATGCTCTCCTGGGTCTGAAGCCTTTTCCACAAGTGTGCCTCACAATCTGAATGTCACTGGTGCCTCCAGGTGCTCACATCATTCCCTCCGTCGTCTACAGGAAAGCGGACGTGCCCCTTCAACTCGGGTGGAGAGTTAGAGCGGCGCTGCGGCCAAAGTCCCGAGCCTCCTGCCGGGTTTTCGGCCTGGGGCCACCCCTTGGTCGTACACCAAGACGAAACGCTCCTACAGGTAAGGACTCGTGATCTAGGGCGACCTTGCTGCTGATTCGGTGCTTTATCTATCTATCTATCTATCCATCTATCCTTAGAGTAAGGTGACATCCACCTACAATTCCTGCCTTGTGCTCTATGACTTAAGTTAATCTGTTCTCGACGGATGTCCAGTACGAAGGGATGAGTTGTGTAGTTGACTACACTTTCCCTTTTGTGCTGCGTTTTTCTTTACGAAAGATATATCCCCGGGACCCGTGTCTTGATGTGTTCACGTCAGCATATAGTATGTGAAGGATGTCAAGGTGCCCTGAAGAATTTTCAAGTCAGCCAACAACAAAGATTCTCATGAAATGGCTACAGAAACTGTTGCAAGACGAGATCAAGATGAGGAGGGGATGGGTTGACGAAGACAAGAGACAGCTGGTGAAACCTCAGATAAGGAAGAGATGGGTAGACGTGGACAAGAGACAGCTGGTAAAATCTCGGGTAGGCGAAGTCAAGATAGGACAAAGAATTACCAAATCACAAGAAACTTATGATGAAACTGCTGCCAGACAAGATGGAAATCCGTGCAGTCAGAAATCGCCTGTAAGAAATGACACAAAATACGTGAAAATCAGGGTTTTTGCGGCTTTTCACCATCATCTCCACCCCAAAACTTACTTTTCTTATTCGGCGTTCATAACTTTCACAAAGGACGGATGGGTACCTCAGCTAGTAAAGCTACATTTTAGTAAACCTGACGGATAAGTTTTCATGCACGGTGCATCACCTCTTAACATGGTAATGACGTATTCATGTCTCTAAATGACCACTCAGAGTTCCCCTGACGGGTAGGTGAAGCAAAGAGATACGTTGCAGTGCAGGTGTGAGAATGAGTACAGGTATCCAGCTCTACACATCCACCACAAACCACAACAGATCAACATTTTTCACATGGACCACATGCACTAAAGAGCCTCTCGTGCAGAACTGTAACGCTTCACAACACAGAGATACATTGTGTCACCCAGGCATCACACACGCGTCTACTACACAAAGCACTAGGAGTACATTTGTACAAGCAAGTAAGTCACAAGAGGTACACTGGACTACACCACTGTCTGTGCAACCACACATTCTTCCAAGTACACAGAACTTAGGTAGAGAGAATGGATTAATGTACTAAGTGTATTGTTGAATTTGTATCTGTTATTTGGCTTGAGATGTAACTGTGTATCACATCTTTGCCTGTACTGTGACCCGCTGTACCACTTCCCTTTCAAGATGCGTGAGACCTTACAATATATTACAACCCTCTCCCGTTGAGAACCACATCATCTACTTCTTATCATCTCTCTCGTTAAATGTTTGTCCTTTTTCTCGACCATTTTTCTTCCATTTCACCTGCAGTACAGAATCACATTGGCCTGCAGGATCTGAGAGATGTTATAGATGTTGCTTTTGTCCCAGGTCTACTACTCCGAAGATACAAGGAATGCTCAACACATGTATTCTACATGCAGCCCGTGGCGGGAGTGCTACAGGGATCGCACAGGAGGGATCAAGTGTCTGGACGGAGGATCCTTCTGGACAAATATAATGAGAGGTACAATCTGAAGCCCAAACATGCATCAGGGTGTAAGGCATGCACGGGATAGTGAATTGGAGAGATCTGGTATACAGGGTGCGACGTGCTAGGGCATATGAAGTGGTCGGTTTCCCACATGGCAAATGTGTGCACAATTCTATCACTGCATTCCTAACAGTTCATGGGGACAGACGGCACAAGTACACCACACTTCTTGACCCAGAATTTGTATTTGATATTGCGTCAGACCGGCAGAGCAACACCTGGGTTACAGTACGACTATAAGTCAGAACAACACCTGGATAAAGTACAACAACGCATCAGGACAACACCTGGGTTACAGTACAACTACATACCAGAACGACACCTGGATTAAAGTACAACTTCACGTCAGGACAACACCCGAATTACAGTACACTTCACGTCACAGCGACACCTGGGATACAGTGCAACTACACGTCAGAACAACCCCTGGGTTACAGTACAACTACACGTTAGGACAACACCTGGGTTACAGTACAACATTACAATGCTGCATAACCACAGGTTCATTCCTCACCTCTCTTACCGCCGCACCGTGTTTCCTTGCGGTCGGCTGGTTCCCTCACAGGGCCCCATTTACCGTTCCGCCATATTGTTTTCAATGTTGAAGGCTGCAGTCATGGACAAAAGTCCACATCAAGGTAGGGCCTTAACTGAAATAGAGAGAAAATTATGAAACGGAAAAAGAAAAGACAAGGGAAAGTATTTATGAATTTTTGAGGAGGTGAAAGACTTGTCTTTTGAAATGTGTCAGGTCATAGGTACTGGGAAAGACATGAGATGATAGTTTTCCAAAGCCTCGACGCGTAGGGAAAGAAGTAGGCATTAAAAACGGCCCACCTTTGCCGATGGACACACAGTAATCATGTGACGCAGCAGCTTGCCGAGTGGTCTAGCGAGTGATGGGGGCACACAAGCAGCCAGCTCTCGGGAGCATAAACCAAATTAATGCCTACACAAGAGGGAAAGTGAACCAACATTGCGGCGTAGGGCAAGGGGGTCAAGTTTGAAAGTTAGTCTGGGACAGTTTATGAGTCGAACCGCTTTCGACTCGACTCTGTGAGAGCAGTACTCCATACAAGGACGAATCAATTCTTTGTATGTACGAAGGAATTGCTCAGAAGAGAAGTTTCGACATCTAAACAGGACACCCAGTTTTTTAGAGGCAGATTTAGCTATTTCCGTAATGTGGGGTTTCCAAGAAAGATTGTATATTACAGTAATACCAAGTATGTTCATTGAGTCGAGAGGTGGAATTACAGAACCGTTAAAGGTGAAAGTTGTGAGTTTTCCCTTACTTTAATGTGTTATATGTGGATTATTTTTTTCCGAGTATTTTCTGTTTATGTTTTCGTTTTCATATCATATCCAAGTTTTATCTCGTTATGTAGATTCCTGGTGATGCCTCTGTGAAGGCGAAAGGCTTGATTGAAATAAATGGATACCTATGGACAACCGGTTTTTGAGCACCCATCTAATGGTGGGATAATAGTGAGAAAGTTGGAGAATATAAGATTAATAAATGGAAGTAAGGGGAGTGGGGGAGGAATGGGATGTATTTAGGGAATCAGTGATGGATTGCGCAAAAGATGCTTGTGGCAGGAGAAGAGTGGGAGGTGGGTTGATTAGAAAGGGTAGTGAGTGGTGGGATGAAGAAGTAAGAGTATTAGTGAAAGAGAAGAGAGAAGCATTTGGACGATTTTTGCAGGGAAAAAATGCAATTGAGTGGGAGATGTATAAAAGAAAGAGACAGGAGGTCAAGAGAAAGGTGCAAGAGGTGAAAAAAAGGGCAAATGAGAGTTGGGGTGAGAGAGTATCATTAAATTTTAGGGAGGATAAAAAGATGTTCTGGAAGGAGGTAAATAAAGTGCGTAAGACAAGGGAGCAAATGGGAACTTCAGTGAAGGGTGCAAATGGGGAGTAGTGGTGATGTGAGAAGGAGATGGAGTGAGTATTTTTGAAGGTTTGTTGAATGTGTTTGATGATAGAGTGGCAGATATAGGGTGTTTTGGTCGAGGTGGTGTGCAAAGTGAGAGGGTTAGGGAAAATGATTTGGTAAACAGAGAAGAGGTAGTAAAAGCTTTGCGGAAGATGAAAGCCGGCAAGGCAGCAGGTTTGGATGGTATTGCAGTGGAATTTATTAAAAAAGGGGGTGACTGTATTGTTGACTGGTTGGTAAGGTTATTTAATGTATGCATGACTCATGGTGAGGTGCCTGAGGATTGGCGGAATGCGTGCATAGTGCCATTGTACAAAGGCAAAGGGGATAAGAGTGAGTGCTCAAATTACAGAGGTATAAGTTTGTTGAGTATTCCTGGTAAATTATATGGGAGGGTATTGATTGAGAGGGTGAAGGCATGTACAGAGCATCAGATTGGGGAAGAGCAGTGTGGTTTCAGAAGTGGTAGAGGATGTGTGGATCAGGTGTTTGCTTTGAAGAATGTATGTGAGAAATACTTAGAAAAGCAAATGGATTTGTATGTAGCATTTATGGATCTGGAGAAGGCATATGATAGAGTTGATAGAGATGCTCTGTGGAAGGTATTAAGAATATATGGTGTGGGAGGCAAGTTGTTAGAAGCAGTGAAAAGTTTTTATCGAGGATGTAAGGCATGTGTACGTGTAGGAAGAGAGGAAAGTGATTGGTTCTCAGTGAATGTAGGTTTGCGGCAGGGGTGTGTGATGTCTCCATGGTTGTTTAATTTGTTTATGGATGGGGTTGTTAGGGAGGTGAATGCAAGAGTTTTGGAAAGAGGGGCAAGTATGAAGTCTATTGGGGATGAGAGAGCTTGGGAAGTGAGTCAGTTGTTGTTCGCTGATGATACAGCGCTGGTGGCTGATTCATGTGAGAAACTGCAGAAGCTGGTGACTGAGTTTGGTAAAGTGTGTGAAAGAAGAAAGTTAAGAGTAAATGTGAATAAGAGCAAGGTTATTAGGTACAGTAGGGTTGAGGGTCAAGTCAATTGGGAGGTGAGTTTGAATGGAGAAAAACTGGAGGAAGTGAAGTGTTTTAGATATCTGGGAGTGGATCTGGCAGCGGATGGAACCATGGAAGCGGAAGTGGATCATAGGGTGGGGGAGGGGGCGAAAATTCTGGGAGCCTGAAGAAAGTGTGGAAGTCGAGAACATTATCTCGGAAAGCAAAAATGGGTATGTTTGAAGGAATAGTGGTTCCAACAATGTTGTATGGTTGCGAGGCGTGGGACTATGGATAGAGTTGTGCGCAGGAGGATGGATGTGCTGGAAATGAGATGTTTGAGGACAATGTGTGGTGTGAGGTGGTTTGATCGAGTAAGTAACGTAAGGGTAAGAGAGATGTGTGGAAATAAAAAGAGCGTGGTTGAGAGAGCAGAAGAGGGTGTTTTGAAATGGTTTGGGCACATGGAGAGAATGAGTGAGGAAAGATTGACCAAGAGGATATATGTGTCGGAGGTGGAGGGAACGAGGAGAAGAGGGAGACCAAATTGGAGGTGGAAAGATGGAGTGAAAAAGATTTTGTGTGATCGGGGCCTGAACATGCAGGAGGGTGAAAGGAGGGCAAGGAATAGAGTGAATTGGAGCGATGTGGTATACCGGGGTTGACGTGCTGTCAGTGGATTGAATCAAGGCATGTGAAGCGTCTGGGGTAAACCATGGAAAGCTGTGTAGGTATGTATATTTGCGTGTGGAGGTATGTATATACATGTGTATGGGGGTGGGTTGGGCCATTTCTTTCGTCTGTTTCCTTGCGCTACCTCGCAAACGCGGGAGACAGCGACAAAGCAAAAAGAAAAAAGGAAAAAAAAAAAGATTAATAAATAAATATACTGTCGTTTTCTGTTCTCTATGCATTAGGTAAAAATTGCTCCCAGCTTACACCATATATATATATATATATATATATATATATATATATATATATATATATATATATATATATATATATATATATATATATATATATATATTTATTCTATTTTGCTTTGTCGATGTCTCCCGCGTTAGCGAGGTAGCACAAGCAAACAGACAAAAGAATGGCCCAACCCACCCACATACACATGTATATACATACACGTCCACACACGCAAATATACATACCTATACATCTCAATGTACACATATATATATACACACAGACATATACATATATACACGTGTACATAATTCATACTGTCTGCCTTTATTTATTTCCATCGCCACCCCGCCACACATGGAATAACAACCCCCTCCCCCCCCATGTGTGCAAGGTAGCGCTAGGAAAAGACAACAAAGGCCGCATTCGTTCACACTCAAGTCTCTAAGTGTCATGTAATAATACACCGAAACCACAGCTCCCTCTCCACATCCAGGCCCCACAGAACTTTCCATGGTTTACCCCAGACGCTTCACATGCCCTCGTTCAATCCATTGACAGCACGTTGACCCCGGTATACCACATCGTTCCAATTCACTCTATTCCTTGCACGCCTTTCACCCTCCTGCATGTTCAGGCCCCGACCAGTCAAAATCTTTTTCACTCCATCTTTCCACCTCCAATTTGGTCTCCCACATCTCTTCGTTCCCTCCACCTCTGACACATATATCCTGACACGTAAATATATATATTTGCTTTGTCGCTGTCTCCCGCGTTAACGAGGTAGCGCAAGGAAACAAACGAAAGGATGGCCCAACCCACCCACATACACATGTGTGTATATATATATATATATATATATATATATATATATATATATATATATATATATATATATATATATATATACATGAAACACTTTTCGTGTTTCATTTTCCCAGCGGACTCATAGGAATATCTTGATCATGCGCAAAATTGTGATCCTTTCCAATATATATATATATATATATATATATATATATATATATATATATATATATATATATATATATATATATATATATATATATATATATATATCTTTTGTTTCCCATTTTAGAAAGTTAAAAAATACAAGGAGGGGAGGATTTCTGGCCCCCCGCTCCCGTCCCCTCTAGTCGCCTTCACATGCCCTGATTCAATGCACTGACAGCACGTCAACCCCGGTATACCACATCGATCCAATTCACTCTATTCCTTGCCCTCCTTTCACCCTCCTGCATGTTCAGGCCCCGATCACACAAAATCTTTTTCAATCCATCTTTCCACCTTCAATTTGGTCTCCCACTTCTCCTCGTTCCCTGCACCTCTGACACATATATCCTCTTGGTCAATCTTTCCTCACTCATTCTCTCCATGTGCCCAAACCATTTCAAAACACCCTCTTCCGCTCTCTCAACCACGCTCTTTTTATTTCCACACATCTCTCTTACCCTTACATTACTCACTCGATCAAACCACCTCACACAACACATTGTCCTCAAACATCTCATTTCCAGCACATTCACCCTCCTGCGCACAACTCTATCCATAGCCCACGCCTCGCAACCATACAACATTGTTGGAACCGCTATTCCTTCAAACATACCCATTTTTGTTTTCCGAGGTAATGTTCTCGACTTCCACACATTCGACTTCCACACAAATATATATATATATATATATATATATATATATATATATATATATATATATATATATATATATATATATCTTTTTCTTTATCATACTATTCGCCATTTCCCGCGTTAGCAAGGTAGCATTAAGAACAGAGGACTGGACCAGACCTTTAAGGGAATATCCTTATCTGGCCCCCTTCTCTGTTCCTTTTTTTTGAAAAAAAAACCGTAAGGGCTGTTGGACATGAGAAGTATAAAGTGTATAATTGTGATTACAGTGTTGTATTGTTGCAGGAGAAGATTGCCCAGATGGCATAGGATTCCTTGGTACCTGTTATGTTCTGCTGAGCACCGCTGCTGATCACTTTAAGGTGAGAAGAGGACCCATTTTATTTTCTTAGACTCGTACCAAACTCTGTAAGAACACAAACACACACACACACACACAGACACACACAGACACACACAGACACAGACAGACACAGACAGACAGACAGACAGACAGACAGACAGACACACACACACACACACACACACACACACACACACACACACACACACACACACACACACATCGAATACCCATGTAAGTCGCCCACTTTAGTGAATCAAATTCTCTCTTTTAGGGCTTTTTAATGAGACTGAGTGGTTGACTTTGGGGAAGTAAACAAGTGTAGCTAAGTGTTTACTCTATGAAAGCGTAGCTTTGACTTGACAAAAGGGAGCAAGATTTAGTGTAACTAAAAGGCAAAAGTGTCACTGTTTACAGTTACTGGTTGTACATATTCAGTAAGAAAGGGGTAAGAAAGAAGAAACGCTATATTTAAAGATTGCTGTAGACTCTAGAATTGCCAGATACAATTTTGATGACGAAGGAGAGACGAATTGGTAGTCATAATCAAAACGTAAGGAGATAACGTTTAACTTGGAGTTATCAAGCCTGGTGGTACTCAGGTAAGCAAAGAAACTAAAAGATAAGGAAAAATTCAGAGATATTACTCAAAATTGATAAATCAAAGTAAGGGAGGGAGAAAAGCAAAGAATATAGCTAGACGACAAAACCTGGAGACTCCAAATGAGGCAAGAAGATGGAGCAGCCTAGAAAGCACCACAGAAGAGGGAGGAGTGTTGGGGAAGTATGTCAGACTGAAGGGCATGTATTCAAGCACTGATGGATGTATTGTAATTGGCATAGAGCTGGAGTTCAAGGATCGTATAAGAGAAAGCACACCTGATGTTAAGGTCTTGGAAACAAAGATTCCTACGGAGATAAAATCTCACCTACACTGCTCAGATGGGTACATGTTGGTAAGGAGGACAGAGAAGGCAAATAAAGAAGAGCATTGATCCTCTTGATAAAATATAGTCTCTCCAAGAAGTGGTGGAGGATGGCCCATTCAGGCAATACATGATGGTAGGAGAAATAGGAAGGAAGACGTGTAGTGTTAATGTTATACAATCCTCGAATGAATTTCTGCGATTCGGAGCGAATTCAAAATAATAGCAATAGAGGAATATCTGTGGAGGAACAATTAGAATGCTGCATAAATTAGTAAAACTGTAAAGAGACAGACGAGGAAAGTTTGGGTTCGTATGGTGATACGGAGTCATGGAGACAAGTGTTTAGAGTGTATGCAGAAAATATCCTGTACCAGCAGACCTTAACAACCCAGTCGCGTTGTACCCCTCATCTGATTATGCTACACGTAACGTCACTGATCTATCCTAATTGGTAATACTAAGAACTTTCAATATGTTCCCAGGTAACTTTAAATCACATCCTATAATCAACCAGATTACTATGAAAGGATTATTAAGAAACGATAACGTTCCCTCTTTCCACACATTCTTCATCGCTTCCAAAACCTTCGCCCCTCCCCCACCCTATAACTTGCTTCCGCTTCCATGGTTCCATCCGCTGTTAAATCCACTCCCATATATCTAAAACACTTCACCTCCTCCAATTTTTCTCCGCTCAAACTCACATCCCACCTAACTTGTCCTTCAACCCTGCTGAACCTAATAACTTGCTCTTTTTCACATTTACTCTCAACTTTCTCGTTTCATCTGATTTGCTGAGCCAAATTCGAGCGTTACCAGCATGACGTAAGATTAACTACTTCCCTCTCTCTCCCCACAGTCTCTTAAAACGTGCTTTGACAAGAGACTCGTGCCGGTGATGCCATCGAACTGGCGGCAACATTACTTCCTGCAGAGGCTGGCGGCGAGCACCGACCGCTTCTTCTTGGGTTACAGAGCGGGCAACAGTTTCAAGCCGGTCAGTAGCAAAGTATTAGAGTATTTCTGAACTTTCCTTCTAGTTCTTTAAGCCAGCCAGCTAGGATCCACTTGTGGACGTTGATCCATGATTTAGGTGACATAGGTGACATAAGAACAAGAGTCGAAATTGGTGTTAGAACATTGGATTCAGTCGCTCACAATTATCGGAAATAATCATCGAGACTATCTTAGTGTCTTCAATATACTGCATTCATACATGCGGTAACAGCTGCATTGTAACTTCTGCACGCGAAATGGATCCTAGGTTCAGTAATCTCATCGAACTGATGCAGTTAATGCTCTGATTTTGTCATTCCTGAGAGCTGAACACGACTGAATTCTAATCAGAGATTTAGCAGGTCTCATAGTGAATCTTTGACCCGCCTTTGACTCTGAATATTTTCCTAAACTCTACAGTTGATATTTTCGTGCAAGATGTTATTCTATCTTAAAGGAAAGACATAGTTGACAGAAAACTGTAAGAGAACGATAGTTGTTCATACTATCTTTTCTCATCTTCATTCACTGAATTTTCTTAATACTATCAAATTTCTCAAGTGCTGATATCATGATCTGGTAATGCAAATGGCTGCAATATATATAAATCCATCTTGGTAACCGATACTGCACGTTTCTCGCGAGTAGATATTTACGTACTGAAGGCAGATGAGTTATAGGATGAACAGAATATGAATGTTCAAGTGCTCTCACTCTCTTCCAGCCTGCTACCTACAACCCAGTCAACCTGGAGGGAAAAGAGGCGATGTGCATCGCCTGGGGCTCCTCGACAGATGACTTCGAGGACAGCACCTGGCAGTTTGTGGGCTGTAAGAAGCAGCTCCCCGCCGTAGTCTGCCAAGTTTATGGTAGGAGAGAGAGAGTGTGTGCGTTAGATAGTTAATAGATACTCAAACCAAAGAGACCCAAGATCCAAACAAGGTGGTCTAGCGTTAACACTATCTTGAAAAAACTGCAGTCCCTTAAAAGCAGTGGAAGAAAAGGATACTAAAGTAAAGGCTTTCTCCCCATCCTCCGCTAAACTCTGGCACACGCCGGACGGAAACGGGTAGAACAATACCTTGCTGAAATACATATGCCTGTAGGAATTCTTTATAGAAAAGTCATAAGGTAGAATAAACATGAATATGTCATGCATCCCATCACCAACGACATGAATCCTTTAATTTTCTGTTTATGAAGACAATAGTAAGGGTAAATTTGAGCTCCAGCCTCACGACTTGCCATGCCTATGTTATTCCTGATGTTGGAGAATGACACAGTAATTCTTAATTACTCTCTCAAAGCAGGTAACATGGGTTAATCAATGTTAGTATGTTACTGAAGCATGGCCAGGGCGAGATAAATGGCTGAGAAGGTAGCATGTTATACCACGGCGTTATAACGACAAATTGAATGAACTGTTCGGTATCGAAGAGTGACAAGTGATGTTCAAGCCTACTTTTGAAGATATTAATATTAGGTGTCGCTCTGAGCAACGTTTTCTAGGAGATCATTCCACGCATCAGTGATGTCGTTGGTAAAGAAATATTTCTTACAGTCCAGATTAACTCGGTGACCTCGAAGTTTTAGTCCATTTTCTTTCGTCGGTAGTGTTGGAGCTACTGTAAAGATATTTTCAATATCGACGTTGCTGAATTGTTTAAGTATTTCAAAACATTCTATCGATTTGCCCCGGAGGCACCACTTGCTTAGGAAGACAAACTTGATTCTCGGTCTCTCCTTATATGGTTTGTTACGCAAGGAAGGAGCCAATTTAATTGCTTTTCGCTGCTCTGCTTCCTTGCTTAAGTAGGTGGGAAGGAACTGCACTGCATATCCAAGATCTGATCTAACTAGAGTTAAGTTTAGTGGCAATATTACATCCTTTCTCATGTTCTTCTACTTTCTTTATATAAATCATAACATCCTATTTACTTTCTTGGCATCTTCATTGCAATGCTGGGGAATTTGAAGTTACTGAAGAGTGTGGCCAATAGATCTCTTGCACTAGGGGTGTCCTTTATCTTGTGGCTCATCAGTTCATAAAACTTTTTTGTTGAAGTTTCCTACTTGTAACAGCTGACATTTATTGATGTAAAATGGCATTTGCCATTTACTACACCATTCAACGACTTTATCTATCCTCTTGCAATCTTAGTCTATCTTCTTCAGTTATCATGGTATTGTCGATCTTTGTGTCATCTGCAATATGGACACTGGGTTATTTAGCCCTATGTCAATATCGTTAATGTAAATGATGAAAAGTGTAGGCCCAAGTACGGGTCCCTGGGGGACTCCACTATTAACGAGTGACCACGATGATGATTCCCCATTCATAACGACTCTGCTTCCCATCACGTAACCAGGCTTCTCTCCAATTTCCTGTGCAACCAGTAACCCCCCAAGGCCCGGACTTGATGCATCAAGTTAACGTGAATGCTTTCTGGAAGTCGAGGAATATTATATCTATCGCTTTGGTCTCGTCGTGGGTATTGAATAATGTATGATAAAATTCAAGGAGGTTTGTAAGGCATGATCTACGTCTTCTAAACACATGCTGTGTATTATTGATCAGGCTGTGTTGTTACAGGTAGGCTACGATTGTATCTCATATACTTGATCTGAGGCAAATGGTATGGCAATTGCCAAGCAATTTGCGGTCTCCCTCTTTGTATATAGGGTGTGACATCCGTCAGTCTCCAGTCTTGTGGGACTATATCTTCCTAAGCGATTTATTAGAAATGTAGGCTAACTGTCTGGTGATTTCGTGTTTGACGTTCATAACTAATTCTTATGAGTCTTTCGTGTGCGTTAGTGCTTCTTTATTCATGATGGTAAACTATTATATCGCGTGAGTGCTGTTTACTGCCGTTGCTTTTTCTAGCATAGATACAGAACTAAAAGAGACTTGTTCAAGGTTGTAGCCAGGCTTTTATCGTCCACAAAGGGTTCCCCGTTCTGGTTTTCTCTAGGTCCTATTCCACTCCTTATTTGTTTCTTATTATTGATATGTCTATGAAATCTTTTAGGATCTCTATTACAATCTCTTGCAATACTCGCCTCGTATTCTCTCTTGGCTTATTTGATCAGATCTTCCACTTGCCTTCTGATTATGTTATATTACGTTGCACAGTTTGGGTCATTGTCTGGTTTCTTAATCTTATAGAATTTATTTTTGCGCCGTATAGCTCTTGCAATATATTGGGAGTTCCACTGAAGATTGTCGTTGGTTTTATTGTTTATGTCGTGCACTGGACTAAGTATGACTTGAATGATGCATAAACTGACGCTTAAAACTGGCCCATAATTCCTCTGGGCATGAACCAACAAGGGTGAGACTCTAATGCGTCGCGCAGCCCGTTATAATCTGCCCCTTTAAAGTTAAGGGTAATAGGACTGGCTTTAGGGAAGTCGGTTATGTTAAGTCGAACCTAACCATGTTATGGTCACATGTGCTTAGATGTTCTCCAACATGGGTATTACTTACTGAGAACTCCTGGGAAGTGAGGACAAAATCAAGTATGTTAGCTCCCCTCGTAGGCGTGGTGACGGTTTGGTGGAGAAAATTGTCTTCGACGAAGATGATGGTCAAGCAGATTTACTTTCTACCCCTGAGATAGGTTGCCAGTTGATTTCTGGAAGATTCAAATCCCCCAAGAATGACCGAGACTTTAACCTGTATTGCTCGCTGTTAACTCTCGTACATGAGTGTTAACATCTGCTGACTGACTAATTAAAGTTTGGAAGATTCTGTGCTAATGTGAACACACACACAAGTGTTCGACAGCGGCAGATGTTGTAGTCTGAATTTCGATGGGGTTTAGGTAAGATTTTACATACAGTGTAGTTCCATCTCCTCAACCGTCTCTCTCCCTTACAAATAATGTGTAGTCTGATAGATTGTACTCGAAAATCAAAGCTTTTTTTTTTTTTGTGTGTGTGTGTGTTCAGAATTATTTCTGTTAGACTGATGATATCAACGTGTTCACAATGCAATTCCGCCATTTCGTTTCGGATGGAGTTCATATTCAAGTAGTAGTGTGATTTGGTGACCAGCTAGCTATTTCTAGACCGAGGTGTGATGAGCCCCCATGATCTGCATCCTTGACGTCACTGTCTGGTAGGGTGGGAAGGGGATTCGATCTGACTTCCCTCGTGTGACATATTGTTTGATTTGTACCGGTAACTCCGGCAAGTTTATTGTACACCCATGCTCATCCTGTGAATGGTAGCGCAAATGAATTGCAGAGATCACAAAGGGTCTTGCTCATGGACGTGAGACGAAGGATATTCGATTACTAATAATCGAATAGTCATTTCCCTATTAGGCGCGAGCATAGCCGAGTGGTTAGAGTATCAGCAACCACGCAAACGGTGCCGGGTTCGAATCCTTGCTGTTTTAGGGCATTATGTGTTCTATGAAAAGTGCGCTTCCACATGCACTCTCTCTTTCACCCTCCTGCATGTTCAGGCCCCGATCACACAAAATCTTTTTCACTCCATCTTTCCACCTCCAATTTGGTCTCCCTCTTTTCCTCGTTCCCTCCACCTCCGACACATATATCCTCTTGGTCAATCTTTCCTCACTCATTCTCTCCATGTGCCCAAACCACTTCAAAACACCCTCTTCTGCTCTCTCAACCATGCTCTTTTTATTTCCACACATCTCTCTTACCCTTACGTTACTCACTCGATCAAACCACCTCACACCACACATTGTCCTCAAACATCTCATTTCCAGCACATCCATCCTCCTGCGCACAACTCTATCCATAGCCCACGCCTCGCAACCATACAACATTGTTGGAACCCCTATTCCTTCAAACATACCCATTTTTGCTTTCCGAGATAATGTTCTCGACTTCCACACATTCTTCAAGGCCTCCAGAATTTTCGCCCCCTCCCCCACCCTATGATCCACTTCCGCTTCCATGGTTCCATCCGCTGCCAGATCCACTCTCAGATATCTAAAACACTTCACTTCCTCCAGTTTTTCTCCATTCAAACTCACCTCCCAATTGACTTGACCCTCAACCCTACTGTACCTAATAACCTTGCTCTTATTCACATTTACTCTTAACTTTCTTCTTCCACACACTTTACCAAACTCAGTCACCAGCTTCTGCAGTTTCTCACATGAATCAGCCACCAGCGCTGTATCATCATCGAACAACAACTGACTCACTTCCCAAGCTCTCTCATCCCCAACAGACTTCATACTTGCCCCTCTTTCCAAAACTCTTGCATTTACCTCCCTAACAACCCCATCCATAAACAAATTAAACAACCATGGAGACATCACACACCCCTGCCGCAAACCTACATTCACTGAGAACCAATCACTTTCCTCTCTTCCTACACGTACACATGCCTTACATCCTCGATAAAAACTTTTCACTGCTTCTAACAACTTTCCTCCCACACCATATATTCTTAATACCTTCCACAGAGCATCTCTATCAACTCTATCATATGCCTTCTCCAGATCCATAAATGCTACATACAAATCCATTTGCTTTTCTAAGTATTTCTCACATACATTCTTCAAAGCAAACACCTGATCCACACATCCTCTACCACTTCTGAAACCACACTGCTCTTCCCCAATCTGATGCTCTGTACATGCCTTCACCCTCTCAATCAATACCCTCCCATATAATTTACCAGGAATACTCAACAAACTTATACCTCTGTAATTTGAGCACTCACCTTTGTCCCCTTTGCCTTTGTACAATGGCACTATGCACGCATTCCGCCAATCCTCAGGCACCTCACCATGAGTCATACATACATTAAATAACCTTACCAACCAGTCAACAATACAGTATATATATATATATATATATATATATATATATATATATATATATATATATATATATATATATATATATATATATATATATATATATATATATATATATATGTATATATATATATATATATACGATCAAAGTGCACAGGAACGTGCACCTTCATAGAACATACAAACCTCCATAATACTAATCACATAATACCCTCAAACAGCCAGGACCCGAACCCAAGGACCTTTTGCATGGTAGTCGGGAAGGCTGATACTGGGCTATGCTATATATAAATATCATTATTATTATCCACGGCATTTCTGCAGTTACTCAGTTTCTTGAAAATATTTACTATAAATTTCGGAGCCTTTCTTATTTCAGATGGGTGAATGCAACTCCTCTATAATTCCTCATTCAACGTACACGTTTCGCTTATGCATAAGGCACATTCAGAGGAAAGCAAATTACCTTTTCATCGTAGGAAGTTGGCGACTGAACTAAAGGCCAGTCCCGGGAGGCAGCATATAAGTCGAGTGCAGAGGAACTGGGTTGGGAGACGGGTGAGGAGAAACATGGGAGGTATCCAGATGTTACCCCGACCCATGGTCAGGTGCTCCTCCCTCACTCATTAGCCTAATTCTCTCAGATCTCGTGGGGCTGGTATGGGGAGGGTTCGCTGCAGTAGGTGACACTGATGGCGGCTGCTCTACGTCGCCTGTGTATGTATATCTCGAAAATCTTCTCTGGGGGTTCGATTCTTCGTATTTTCTGGCCCTGAAAGGCATGATCTTTCGGCTCTTTGTTTTTCTTCCTGGTCTGCTTCGCGTATGAGGCTAATACCTTTGACGTCTTGTATGTACTTCTGGTGACTTTCTCTTCAAATACTTTATGTTCCTTGTTTCCTTCTGTGCGATTTCGTCTTTTCTTCGTTTGCATTCCAGATTATCTGGAACTGATGCAAGTGCTCACTGTCCATCTCAATGCATCCCAGTGCACATTGCGCACTTAGTCGGTATTGATATATTCCCCAGGTGAAACGTTTCATTTATCACACATCGTAATAAATCTCAATTAAACACAAGCGAGTTTTTCTCTGCCTCTGTAATTACCACAGCTGCTGCACCACTTAGCTTTTTGACTAGGCTGCGTACACACCAAACGAGTCGAGTCGAGAGTCATCAGTCATTTGACCCGAGTCAGAATGACTCATTTCCATTCACAATGAAAGAGTCAAGAAGAATCACATTTGTCAGTATGGTGTTAGGTGTCAGGGAGTATAGCCTCTTGTTGTATTACATGACATGTTGTGGATTCGTCGGCGAAGAAAAAGGTGCAGGAACTGAACACCAAGAGACCAGAGTTTGGTGATTGTAGTCATTTGTTTCTTGATCTCCTAAATAATCCAGACACATTCTACAGTTTTTTCAGAATGACAACAGAAAACTTCAAGAAGCTAGTCGATATAACAGGCATGTCTAACTACAGACGTCCCATTATATAAAGAATAGCCATATTTCTAAGGTAAGGTTTGTATTTGATTTCAGACATAATATTGATAGGTAGTATTTGATTTCAGACATAATACTGAGAGGTAGTATTTGATTTCAGACTTATACTGAGAGGTAGTATTAGATTTCAGACATAATATTGACAGGTAGTATTTGATTTCAGACATGATACTGAGAGGTAGTATTTGATGTCATACATGATATAAACAGGTAAAGTAATATTTAAAGGATAATGCTGACAAAACTCTATGAAGCATTATGTTGAAAAAATGAACAAAAAAATGATTCTAGATACTGTAACCGAGATACACCTCAAAGATAAGGATAGTCTGAATATCGAGTATTTGGGTTGGAGGACCCGAGTGATGGTGTCATTGAGTAAGTATTCTGCTGCCTCTAGTAATTGCCCTGTACATGAGGGCCTGGGCAGATGAGAACAACTCCCTTCGAAAACTTTGATGGAATTCAAGTTTGTTTATACATAGTTATCAGCAGGTGGTGATAGCTGCTTCATCATAGGTGATACACTCGGTAGAAAGAGGTGGTCTGGGTCAGTCTACTCACTACTGCTAGTTTCCTCTCAGTTCTCCCAGGAAACGCATTTCGCATTTCATGTATTAACTTTGCCAGGTTTCTTTGTGGCTTTTCGTTCAGCAGAGGCTGATGAGGGATGACTAGTAGACTCGACTTGTTTGGTGTGAATGCAGCCATAGTAAAGCTTTACATTAAGTTACACTTAAACTCGAGTCAAATGACTCTGGTGACTCGACTCGACCCGACTCGTTTGGTGTGTACGCAGGCTAATCAAAAAGCTAAGTGGTGCAGCACCTGTGGTAATTACAGAGGCGGGGAAAAACTCGCGTGTGCTTAATTGAGGTTTAGTACGATGTTATAAATGAAACGTCTCACCTGCGGAATATATCAATACCGACTAAGTGCGCAATGCACACTAGGATGCATTGGGATGGAGAGTGCGCATTGCATCGGTTCCTCAGTGGCTTTAGGGGTTCTATTATATACTGGACAATTCATCAGTTTTCTTGTTTTCATGTGATTTGGTCTCTGTGGGATCCTGCTGTCCATAACATCGACTCTGATGGGGACGTTCGAGCGATTTTGATGCCGGAATGAACTGAAAAATGATGGCTCTCGCCCTTTGAATGTCTGCTGGCAATTCCACCCATACCACATCGTTATATCACTCGTGTGTTATATCTCCTGTAGTCTAATCTCGCTTCTCTCTTCTTTGCTTCCATGTTGCTCCAGTGATGCTGAAGGAGATTATATTTCATGAAGATTTAGTTTCTTTGGTAACGTAGAAATCTGAAGAACGTATGGTTCATGTGGTGAGTCCTTGAAGGTGCTTTCCACGATCGTCGTATATAAGACACATAAAGTTACAAATTAATCCATACTGTAAGTGGTATAGGTATAATTAGAATCAATGATGACGGAATATACCAACAGTCAATAATGTTACAGTTCTAATCAATCAAACAGCGAGAATATATGGGATATATTGATGGTCATATATTTTGCATGGTCGCCAAACACCGTTAGATATCTAAAGTATTACGGCAGGTCACTTTTTTTTTTTCGCAAGGTCAGATATTTCGCTTGACACCAGAATCAAAAGCAGCCCAGGACCCTTCTTGTCTCTCCTAAGCTCTATACACACACACACACACACACACACACACACACACACCTCCATTAGATGACCGTGTTATGCCTGACTGTTTTCATTATCACTGTAATGATTCAGCTCTGCAGTAGCCATGTATAGTAGCAATACACTTTAAAGATGATAGAAAACGCGATACGAATAATATCAACTAAACTTGTCATAAGACAAGACCTGGAGAATTTCCGAATATATTCGACGATAATTTTACAAAGCTAAGATTATGACTGTACTTCCATCCATGGGGATAAGGGAATGATATGTTTTCAAGATGATAACATAAACACCAGCACAGCAACATTCCACTGAAGCATATATGAATAATTAACAGGTTCAGTCAGAAATCAAAAGAAACTAGGAAGAAGATAAAGAAATTACCAAAGGCCCCACAGACCTTTCCATGGTTTACCCAAGACGTCTCGCATCCCTGGTTCAGGCCACTGACAGCACGTCGACCCCAGTTCACTCTATTAAGTCCACGCCTTTCGCCCTCACGAACGTCAGGCTTCGACCACTCAAAATCTTTTTCACTCTCTCCTTCCACTTCCAGTTTTGTCTCCCGCTTCTAGTTCCCTCCCTTTATGATACATATATCCTCTTTGTCCACCTTTCCTCATTCAACCTCTCCATATGTCCAGACAGTTTCAGTCACCAACTTCCGCATTTTCCCACTCGAATCAACCACCAGTGCTGTACAACAATTGATTCACTTGCCAGGCTCTCTCATCCCCAACAGAATGCATACTCGCCCTTTTCTCCAAAATCGTTGCATTCACCTTTCTAACCACCCCATCCATAAACAAATTAAACAACCTTGGGGACATCACACACCCCTGCCGCAGACCGACTTTCATTGGGAACTAATCACTCTCCTCTCCTACTCGTACACATGTCTTACACCCTTGATAAAAGCGTCTCGTTACTTCTAGTAGCTTACCTCCCATACCTTGTATTCTTAAGATCTTCCAAGGAGCATCTCTATCATATGCCTTCTCCAGATCCATAAATGCCATATACAAATCAATCTGTTTTTTAAAGTATTTCTCACGTAAATTCTTTAAAGTAACGACCTGGTCCACACATCGTTTACCACTTTTAAGGCGACGCTGCTCCCCAATCTGATGCGTTAGCCTTCTCAATCAATACCCTCCCATATAATTTCCCAGGAATACTCAACAAACTTATGCCTCTGGATGCATCTATAAAGTGCCATGTAGAAACTGTGATAAGTTTTATGTTGGGCAGACTGGTAAGGATCTTTCTGATAGACTTAAGCAACATGAACATAGTATAAGAACAGGACAAGAATCAAGTGCCTTGTTTAATCACGTTAAAAACTACGATCATTGTATTGACTGGAGTAATACCATTTCAGTTATTTACTCTAACTCCAGTAACACGAGAAATATCATTGAATCTTCTATTATTGAATACACAAAGAATTATAACCTTGATATTGGTGAAGGTCTATACAAATTGGATAGCTTTATTGTTAATCAAATTTGTAAACAATTCCCCTTCTTGTCCACATAATAAGTTAATGATACGCACGTTGTCTGTCTTGGACAATCACGTGTTTACCAAATGCCGTCCTAGCTGCGTCTCTTCGTTGTATATCAGCTGACTTATATTTCTTTCTTGTGTCTCCCCTGATAACGTGATTATTACACAAAAGTCCACTTGGGAACTAATCGTGTTTCATTTTTCCCGTGGACTCGTAGGAATATCTTGATCACGCGCAAAATTGTCATCCTTTCCAATATATATATATATATATATATATATATATATATATATATATATATATATATATATATATATATATTTTTTTTTTTTTTTGCTTTGTCGCTGTCTCCCGCGTTTGCGAGGTAGCGCAAGGAAACAGACGAAAGAAATGGCCCAACCCACCCCCATACACATGTATATACATACGTCCACACACGCAAATATACATACCTACACAGCTTTCCATGGTTTACCCCAGACGCTTCACATGCCTTGATTCAATCCACTGACAGCACGTCAACCCCGGTATACCACATCGCTCCAATTCACTCTATTCCTTGCCCTCCTTTCACCCTCCTGCATGTTCAGGCCCCGATCCCACAAAATCTTATTCACTCCATCTTTCCACCTCCAATATGTATATATGTATATATATATACGTTGGTGTTTGCTTTGAAGAATGTATGTGAGAAATACTTAGAAAAGCAAATGGATTTGTATGTAGCATTTATGGATCTGGAGAAGGCATATGATAGAGTTGATAGAGATGCTCTGTGGAAGGTATTAAGAATATATGGTGTGGGAGGCAAGTTGTTAGAAGCAGTGAAAAGTTTTTATCGAGGATGTAAGGCATGTGTACGTGTAGGAAGAGAGGAAAGTGATTGGTTCTCAGTGAATGTAGGTTTGCGGCAGGGGTGTGTGATGTCTCCATGGTTGCTTAATTTGTTTATGGATGGGGTTGTTAGGAAGGTGGATGCAAGAGTTTTAGAAAGAGGGGCAAATATGAAGTCTGTTGGGGATGAGAGAGCTTGAGAAGTGAGTCAGTTGTTGTTCGCTGATGATACAGCGCTGGTGGCTGATTCATGTGAGAAACTGCAGAAGCTGGTGACTGAGTTTGGTAAAGTGTGTGAAAGAAGAAAGTTAAGAGTAAATGTGAATAAGAGCAAGGTTATTAGGTACAGTAGGGTCAAGTCAATTGAGGAGGTAAGTTTGAATGGAGAAAAACTGGAGGAAGTAAAGTGCTTTAGATATCTGGGAGTGGATCTGGCAGCGGATGGAACCATGGAAGCGGAAGTGGATCATAGGGTGGGGGAGGGGGGCGAATATCCTGGGAGCCTTGAAGAATGTGTGGAAGTCGAGAACATTATCACGGAAAGCGAAAATGGGTATGTTTGAAGGAATAGTGGTTCCAACAATGTTGTATGGTTGCGAGGCGTGGGCTATGGATAGAGTTGTGCGCAGGAGGATGGATGTGCTGGAAGTGAGATGTTTGAGGACAATGTGTGGTGTGAGGTGGTTTGATCGAGTAAGTAACGTAAGGGTAAGAGAGATGTGTGGAAATAAAAAGTAGGGTTGAGGGTCAGGTCAATTGGGAGGTAAGTTTGAATGGAGAAAAACTGGAGGAAGTAAAGTGTTTTAGATATCTGGGAGTGGATCTAGCAGCGGATGGAACCATGGAAGCGGAAGTGGATCATAGGGTGGGGGAGGGGGGCGAATATCCTGGGAGCCTTGAAGAATGTGTGGAAGTCGAGAACATTATCACGGAAAGCGAAAATGGGTATGTTTGAAGGAATAGTGGTTCCAACAATGTTGTATGGTTGCGAGGCGTGGGCTATGGATAGAGTTGTGCGCAGGAGGATGGATGTGCTGGGAGTGAGATGTTTGAGGACAATGTGTGGTGTGAGGTGGTTTGATCGAGTAAGTAACGTAAGGGTAAGAGAGATGTGTGGAAATAAAAAGTAGGGTTGAGGGTCAGGTCAATTGGGAGGTAAGTTTGAATGGAGAAAAACTGGAGGAAGTAAAGTGTTTTAGATATCTGGGAGTGGATCTAGCAGCGGATGGAACCATGGAAGCGGAAGTGGATCATAGGGTGGGGAGGGGGCGAAAATCCTGGGAGCCTTGAAGAATGTGTGGAAGTCGAGAACATTATCTCGGAAAGCGAAAATGGGTATGTTTGAAGGAATAGTGGTTCCAACAATGTTGTATGGTTGCGAGGCGTGGGCTATGGATAGAGATGTGCGCAGGAGGATGGATGTGCTGGAAATGAGATGTTTGAGGACAATGTGTGGTGTGAGGTGGTTTGATCGAGTAATTAACGTAAGGGTAAGAGAGATGTGTGGAAATAAAAAGAGCGTGGTTGAGAGAGCAGAAGAGGGTGTTTTGAAATGGTTTGGGCACATGGAGAGCATGAGTGAGGAAAGATTGACCAAGAGGATATAAGTGGAGGGAACGGGGAGAAGTGGGAGACCAAACTGGAGGTGGAAAGATGGAGTGAAAAAGATTTTGAGTGATCGGGGCCTGAACATGCAGGAGGGTGAAAGGAGGGCAAGGAATAGAGTGAATTGGATCGATGTGGTATACCGGGGTTGACATGCTGTCAGTGGATTGAATCAGGGCATGTGAAGCGTCTGGGGTAAACCATAGAAAGCTGTGTAGGTATGTATATTTGCGTGTGTGGACCTATGTATATACATGTGTATGGGGGTGGGTTGGGCCATTTCTTTCGTCTGTTTTCTTGCGCTACCTCGCAAACGCGGGAGACAGCGACAAAGCAAAAAAAAAAAAAAAGAAAAGAAAACAAATATATTTGAAGTACACTTTTACTACTGAGCGCGCGTCCGAGATTTCGACATCAAGGGTAGACATTCAGGTGTTCCTGTGGACTATCTATGAGCCAAAAGGTGTCTTCCTATCGTTAGCTGCCACTGACGGCTCTATGTCCTTATACCCATACACTGTGAACCAGTTAGTACAGGACAGCCCAGCAACAATCATGCTCCAGGGAGGTTGCAAATCTCGGGTATCTTATTAATGTCTATATATCAGAATATGTAATATTTATGTGTAATAATCATCATTTGAGGCTAAGCTGCAACATTTTGTCTTGGCCTTCAGAATACAAGAGCCTACCCTCTCAAGTGGCCTGGCGAGCCTTCCCTGCAAATGGCCCTCTCCACTACATTACAAGGTTTGGGGATGCAGGATCTTTGCCAGCAGCCAGCCTCTTTGAGTGGGAAGAGGTGTGCGAGAGGTACGGCGCCCGGGTGCTTTCGCTCTCGAGCATTGACGCCATGAATCAGTACGCTGACTACCTGCCAGATCTTCCAAACTATAAGGTAATATAAGCCTCGGAACATTGTCTGAAAGAGGCATCGTGCGTTAGTGACCAACTTCTCAGACTGACGCGGCCGCTGTAGCTGGCAGCTTTCTAGTGTGGGGATGGTATGCTCTTGACGAAGAATGAGGAGTACCATCTGTAATCATTTGACTCCTGGGAAAGGGTTCATAGCAGGAACGACTGCCTCCAGTTGCTCAACCATTTTCTTTTTATTTTCTCTTTCCATTTTTTCCCTTCATACAGTCAACGCATCAAGCTCTCACCTACAGAGGACGTGGAGAGAGAGAGCAATAGCATATGATACTGCAAATTTTGGCCCAGTTGCTGCGTTCATCAGTTGTACTGTCACTGTACACCCGCGCTGTAAGACAGATCACCATCCCTGTACACCTCAGTCACTTGAGTAACATTTGCAGCCCCGTCCATGGAACACACGAGTGCAGCCCCGTCCATTGAACACACGAGGAACACTGAATTTGCAACATAACAAAATTTCCTCCCCTGACTTCCTCTTAGACCACTAAAAAAGAACTCTTGCACCTCAATAAATACTCGATCGACTGTTAACCCTTGAAATACGAGAGTGCGACCCCTGAGTATACTGACGTGACCTTTGGCCTGGCCTGTAAGGGTCAAGGTGGCAATATTGCCTTACCTGTGATACAAATCACCAAAGCTCCTCGTTTCACTGTAATGGGTGTTACATAACCTGCTTCATGGTAAAGATAAGACGTACCTCATGTAATGAACGAGATGGAACAGCATCTTTCGTCGAGGAAAGTTGCTAGTTAGTTCTAAAAACTACATCTCAACCGTCCTAGGAAACCAAATTGTAGGTAATTAAGGGTAATCTTTATGAATGCAAATATGCAGAGCGATTGTTCATTTGTTCTGACTTATGTTCACGGAGTCTTGTCAGGGTCTCTGCAATATTTCTTACCATGTTCACCAGAGGCATTAACACGGTATCAGTGGGGTACCTGATCATTATTCTGAACCTGTGTAAAAAATAACTCATGCCATTTTCTTTTCCCCTCTCAGATAATGTGGATCGGCAACCTAAAGGACCCTACGCTTGGAATAACCGTTACGGCCTATGGCTCAGAGTGAGTGGTCCCTTCTCTTTTCTTTTTTCATTAAAAATGCTTCATGCATAGACGTAAGTCCTGCTCTAGGCAAGGCCTTGTGTGAGAATGAGGAGGATGAAGGAATATTTTAAGGAAAAGAATTTGAAGTGAGGAAGTAAAGAAAAGAAAAAAAAACGAAATGAGATGGATATATATTATCCATATCTATATATCTACATCTATCTGTCTTTCTATCTATCTACCTCCTCTCTCTTCACCAAACCACTCTCACTCTCAATGCTTCTCTCATTTTATATACCAGGCCCGACGAAAAACACCCAACATCTGCCACCCTAATCATCAAACACATTCAACAGTCTTACAAAATACTTACGCCATCTCCTCTTCACGTGATTACTACCTGTTACCACTTCCTCATTTGTCCCCTTCATCGATGTTCCCATACGTTCTCTTGATTTTTTGCACACCATCAACCTCCTTCCAAAACATTCTATTCCTCCCCGAAATTTACCGATACTCCCTCGCCCCAACTCTCATTTGCCCCCTTTTCAACCCCTGCATCTTCCTCTTAACCTCCTGCCGCTTTCTCTTACTCATCTCCCAGTCATTTGGACTCCTTTCCTGCAAGTACCGCACAAATAGGCATATCTCTTTACTTTCTCACCAGCTACTTTATTTCGTCTTTCCTCTACTCCCCTTTCTCACCTGCTCACCTCCCACCTTATGCATGCCAAACGCCTCTTGCACACACCAGCACTGCTTCCCAATACCTCCTATTCCTTACACATTCCCCTCACTTTGTTTAGTCTCTCCTGTTGCCATTCTACACTCAGTTTCTCCCACACAGCTTCCCAGGTCAATCCCCGCCACGCGACCCTCTTAATCACTTTCCCTTACAACGGTTACGGATAGACAAACAAAGTACTGGCACCTGATGAGGTGGACTGTCTCCACGAAACATATATATATATATATATATATATATATATATATATATATATATATATATATATATATATATATATATATATATATATATATATAACAAGTAGTGGTGATGTGAGAAGGAGATGGAATGAGTATTTTGAAGGTTTGTTGAATGTGTCTGATGACAGAGTGGCAGATATAGGGTGTTTTGGTCGAGGTGGTGTGCAAAGTGAGAGGGTTAGGGAAAATGATTTGGTAAACAGAGAAGAGGTAGTAAAAGCTTTGCGGAAGATGAAAGCCGGCAAGGCAGCAGGTTTGGATGGTATTGCAGTGGAATTTATTAAAAAAGGGGGTGACTGTATTGTTGACTGGTTGGTAAGGTTATTTAATGTATGTATGACTCATGGTGAGGTGCCTGAGGATTGGCGGAATGCGTGCATAGTGCCATTGTACAAAGGCAAAGGGGATAAGAGTGAGTGCTCAAATTACAGAGGTATAAGTTTGTTGAGTATTCCTGGTAAATTATATGGGAGGGTATTGATTGAGAGGGTGAAGGCATGTACAGAGCATCAGATTGGGGAAGAGCAGTGCGGTTTCAGAAGTGGTAGAGGATGTGTGGATCAGGTGTTTGCTTTGAAGAATGTATGTGAGAAATACTTAGAAAAGCAAATGGATTTGTATGTAGCATTTATGGATCTGGAGAAGGCATATGATAGAGTTGATAGAGATGCTCTGTGGAAGGTATTAAGAATATATGGTGTGGGAGGCAAGTTGTTAGAAGCAGTGAAAAGTTTTTATCGAGGATGTAAGGCATGTGTACGTGTAGGAAGAGAGGAAAGTGATTGGTTCTCAGTGAATGTAGGTTTGCGGCAGGGGTGTGTGATGTCTCCATGGTTGTTTAATTTGTTTATGGATGGGGTTGTTAGGGAGGTGAATGCAAGAGTCCTGGAAAGAGGGGCAAGTATGAAGTCTGTTGGGGATGAGAGAGCCTGGGAAGTGAGTCAGTTGTTGTTCGCTGATGATACAGCGCTGGTGGCTGATTCATGTGAGAAACTGCAGAAGCTGGTGACTGAGTTTGGTAAAGTGTGTGGAAGAAGAAAGTTAAGAGTAAATGTGAATAAGAGCAAGGTTATTAGGTACAGTAGGGTTGAGGGTCAAGTCAATTGGGAGGTAAGTTTGAATGGAGAAAAACTGGAGGAAGTGAAGTGTTTTAGATATCTGGGAGTGGATCTGTCAGCGGATGGAACCATGGAAGCGGAAGTGGATCATAGGGTGGGGGCGAAAATTTTGGGAGCCTTGAAAAATGTGTGGAAGTCGAGAACATTATCTCGGAAAGCAAAAATGGGTATGTTTGAAGGAATAGTGGTTCCAACAATGTTGTATGGTTGCGAGGCGTGGGCTATGGATAGAGTTGTGCGCAGGATGATGGATGTGCTGGAAATGAGATGTTTGAGGACAATGTGTGGTGTGAGGTGGTTTGATCGAGTAAGTAACGTAAGGGTAAGAGAGATGTGTGGAAATAAAAAGAGCGTGGTTGAGAGAGCAGAAGAGGGTGTTTTGAAATGGTTTGGGCACATGGAGAGAATGAGTGAGGAAAGATTGACCAAGAGGATATATGTGTCGGAGGTGGAGGGAACGAGGAGAAGAGGGAGACCAAATTGGAGGTGGAAAGATGGAGTGAAAAGGATTTTGTGTGATCGGGGCCTGAACATGCAGGAGGGTGTAAGGAGGGCAAGGAATAGAGTGAATTGGAGCGATGTGGTATACAGGGGTTGACGTGCTGTCAGTGGAGTGAATCAAGGCATGTGAGGCGTCTGGGGTGGACCATGGAAAGCTGTGTAGGTATGTATACACGTGTGTGGACATGTGTATGTACATGTGTATGGGGGGGGGGGTTGGGCCATTTCTTTCGTCTGTTTCCTTGCGCTACCTCGCAGACGCGGGAGACAGCGACAAAGTATAAAAAAAAAAAAAAAAAAAAAAAAAAAATATATATATATATATAAATGAGAGTTGGGGTGAGAGAGTATCATTAAATTTTAGGGAGAATAAAAAGATGTTCTGGAAGGAGGTAAATAAAGTGCGTAAGACAAGGGAGCAAATGGGAACTTCAGTGAAGGGCGCAAATGGGGAGGTGATAACAAGTAGTGGTGATGTGAGGAGATGGAGTGAGTATTTTGAAGGTTTGTTGAATGTGTTTGATGATAGAGTGGCAGATATAGGGTGTTTTGGTCGAGGTGGTGTGCAAAGTGAGAGGGGTTAGGGAAAATGATTTGGTAAACAGAGAAGAGGTAGTAAAAGCTTTGCGGAAGATGAAAGCCGGCAAGGCAGCAGGTTTGGATGGTATTGCAGTGGAATTTATTAAAAAAGGGGGTGACTGTATTGTTGACTGGTTGGTAAGGTTATTTAATGTATGTATGACTCATGGTGAGGTGCCTGAGGATTGGCGGAATGCGTGCATAGTGCCATTGTACAAAGGCAAAGGGGATAAGAGTGAGTGCTCAAATTACAGAGGTATAAGTTTGTTGAGTATTCCTGGTAAATCATATGGGAGGATATTGATTGAGAGGGTGAAGGCAGGTACAGAGCATCAGATTGGGGAAGAGCAGTGTGGTTTCAGAAGTGGTAGAGGATGTGTGGATCAGGTGTTTGCTTTGAAGAATGTATGTGAGAAATACTTAGAAAAGCAAATGGATTTGTATGTAGCATTTATGGATCTGGAGAAGGCATATGATAGAGTTGATAGAGATGCTCTGTGGAAGGTATTAAGAATATATGGTGTGGGAGGCAAGTTGTTAGAAGCAGTGAAAAGTTTTTATCGAGGATGTAAGGCATGTGTACGTGTAGGGAGAGAGGAAAGTGATTGGTTCTCAGTGAATGTAGGTTTGCGGCAGGGGTGTGTGATGTCTCCATGGTTGTTTAATTTGTTTATTGATGGGGTTGTTAGGGAGGTGAATGCAAGAGTTTTGGAAAAAGGGGCAAGTATGAAGTCTGTTGGGGATGAGAGAGCTTGGGAAGTGAGTCAGTTGTTGTTCGCTGATGATACAGCGCTGGTGGCTGATTCATGTGAGAAACTGCAGAAGCTGGTGACTGAGTTTGGTAAAGTGTGTGAAAGAAGAAAGTTAAGAGTAAATGTGAATAAGAGCAAGGTTATTAGGTACAGTAGGGTTGAGGGTCAAGTCAATTGGGAGGTGAGTTTGAATGGAGAAAAACTGGAGGAAGTGAAGTGTTTTAGATATCTGGGAGTGGATCTGGCAGCGGATGGAACCATGGAAGCGGAAGTGGATCATAGGGTGGGGGAGGGGGCGAAAATTCTGGGAGCCTTGAAGAATGTGTGGAAGTCGAGAACATTATCTCGGAAAGCAAAAATGGGTATGTTTGAAGGAATAGTGGTTCCAACAATGTTGTATGGTTGCGAGGCGTGGGCTATAGATAGAGTTGTGCGCAGGAGGATGGATGTGCTGGAAATGAGATGTTTGAGGACAATATGTGGTGTGAGGTGGTTTGATCGAGTGTAACGTATGGGTAAGAGAGATGTGTGGAAATAAGAAGAGCGTGGTTGAGAGAGCAGAAGAGGGTGTTTTGAAATGGTTCGGGCACATGGAGAGAATGAGTGAGGAAAGATTGACCAAGAGAATATATGTGTCGGAGGTGGAGGGAACGAGGAGAAGAGGGAGACCAAATTGGAGGTGGAAAGATGGAGTGAAAAAGATTTTGTGTGATCAGGGCCTGAACATGCAGGAGGGTGAAAGGAGGGCAAGGAATAGAGTGAATTGGAGCGATGTGGTATACCGGGGTTGACGTGCTGTCAGTGGATTGAATCAGGGCATGTGAAGCGTCTGGGGTAAACCATGGAAAGCTGTGTAGGTATGTATATTTGCGTGTGTGGACGTATGTATATACACGTGTATGGGGGTGGGTTGGGCCATTTCTTTCGTCTGTTTCCTTGCGCTACCTCGCAAACGCGGGACACAGCGACAAAGCAAAATAAAAAAAAGATATATATATATATATATATATATATATATATATATATATATATATATATATATAAAGTTTGTTGAGTATTCCTGGTAAATTATATGGGAGGGTATTGATTGAGAGGGTGAAGGCATGCACAGAGCATCAGATTGGGAAGAACAGTGTGGTTTCAGAAGTGGTAGAGGATGTGTGGATCAGGTGTTTGCTCTGAAGAATGTATGTGAGAAATACTTAGAAAAGCAAATGGATTTGTATGTAGCATTTATGGATCTGAAGAAGGCATATGACAGAGTTGACAGAAATGCTCTGTGGAAGGTATTAAGAATATATGGTGTGGGAGGCAAGTTGTTAGAAGCAGTGAAAAGTTTTTATCGAGGATGTAAGGCATGTGTACGTGTAGGAAGAGAGGAAAGTGATTGGTTCTCAGTGAATGTAGGTTTGCGGCAGGGGTGTGTGACGTCTCCATTGTTGTTTAATTTGTTTATGGATGGGGTTGTTAGGGAGGTGAATGCAAGAGTTTTGGAAAGAAGGGCAAGTATGAAGTCTGTTGTGGATGAGAGAGCTCGGGAAGTGAGTCAGTTGTTCGCTGATGATACCGCGCTGGTGGCTGATTCCTGAGAAACTGCAGAAGCTGGTGACTGAGTTTGGTAAAGTGTGTGAAAGAAGAAAGTTAAGAGTAAATGTGAATAAGAGCAAGGTTCTTAGGTACAGTAGGGTTGAGGGTCAAGTCAATTGTGAGGTAAGTTTGAATGGAGAAAAACTGGAGGAAGTAAAGTGTTTTAGATATCTGGGAGTGGATCTGGCAGCGGATGGAACCATGGAAGCGGAAGTGAATCGTAGGGTGGGGGAGGGGGCGAAAATCCTGGGAGCCTTGAAGTGTGGAAGTCGAGAACGTTATCTCGGAAAGCAAAAATGGGTATGTTTGAAGGAATAGTGGTTCCAACAATGTTGTATGGTTGCGAGGCGTGGGCTATGGATAGAGTTGTGCGCAGGAGGGTGGATGTGCTGGAAATGAGATGTTTGAGGACAATGTGTGGTGTGAGGTGGTTTGATCGAGTAAGTAATGTAAGGGTAAGAGAGATGTGTGGAAGTAAAAAGAGCGTGGTTGAGAGAGCAGAAGAGGGTGTTTTGAAATGGTTTGGGCACATGGAGAGAATGAGTGGGGAAAGATTGACCAAGAGGATATATGTGTCGGAGGTGGTGGGAACGAGTAGAAGTGGGAGACCAAATTGGAGGTGGAAAGATGGAGTGAAAAAGATTTTGAGTGATCGGGGCCTGAACATGCAGGAGGGTGAAAGGCGGGCGGGGAATAGAGTGAATTGGATCGATGTGGTATACCAGCGTTGACGTGCTGTCAGTGGATTGAATCAGGGCATGTGAAGCGTCTGGGGTGAACCATGGAAAGCTGTGTAGGTGTGTATATTTGCGTGTGTGGACGTATGTATATACATGTGTATGGGGGTGGGTTGGGCCATTTCTTTCGTCTGTTTCCTTGCGCTACCTCGCAAACGCGGGAGACAGCGACAAAAATATATATATATATATATATATATATATATATATATATATATATATATATATATATATATATATATATATATATATATATATATATATATACAAAGTGTTAGTGAAAAAGCCTTGATTAAGGCATACAGGTGCCAGTGCTGTCTCAGCTAACATACAAAAATGAAAAATTGATGACGCATGTTACTTTCTCGCTAGCATGTACTACGTGTCTAGTGGAGGGTGGCAGATGTCCACCAAAACATCTGTAACTTGAAATTTTTTTTTATACCATTCCTTTAATATATACAGTTCTTGTCGAATATATCCTGCGTCCCTGGTACGCGTGTCGTCGTTCTATAAATATTCTGTCTTAGCCATGATGACTCCGCCTCATTGACAATGCAAAGCCTGGTCCATGTACACAGTGAGGGTGTGTATGGTCTTACAGTCATCCTAAACCTTGATGAAGGTGTAACTGTTTGACGCGTGATGTATGTAGCTGACGGCCTTAATGACCCTGGCAGTTGATAGGCTTTTGAAGCCCAACCACCCAGCCCACCAACAAGCCAGGCAACCACCCAGCCCACCAACAAGCCAGGCAACCACCCAGCCCACCAACAAGCCAGGCAACCAACCAACCAGCCATGCAACCAGCCAGCCAGCCAGGCAACCAACCAACCAACCAAGACAACCAACGATCCAACCAACCAGCCAGGCAACCAGCCAACCAACCAAGACAACCAACCATCCAACCAACCAGCCAGGCAACCAGCCAACCAACCAAGACAACCAACCATCCAACCAACCAGCCAGGCAACCAGCCAACCAACCAGCCCACCAATCAAGATAACCAACCAACCAACCACCCAGGCAACCAACCAGCCATCCAGCCAACCAACCACCCAGGCAACCAACCAGCCAACCAACCCACCAAATACCAATTAAAGATTACTGATAGATATATCGGAGTTTTGTGTTTGGTCTTTGATGCTGGAATGGTGGTGTGTAAACATTAAGTGACAGGAAAAATCGAGTGTGACGTTAAGTGATCAGTTTCTCGTCATTAATTGCAAAGTGGATTCCAGGTCGTCATGCGATTTTTCATGCTGTTACCCCAATCACAGCTAACTCGGATCAGGGTGTTAACAGAGCTGACCAATGAAAGAGGGAAAGACGAAAAAAGGAAGATATCACGGCGTCCCTTCCGCGAAGAGGAGGTAAAGTAAAGGTCAATCCTCGTGCGGTTAGTCTCCACACGGAAACTGTAGGAAGCAGCTAACAAAACATGTACCTCGGGTCCAAGACTCAATGACAGGGACACATGCACACAGTCCACGAAATTCAGTGGCTGAAATGATATCTGTAGGAGTAGGGGAGGGCAGAAATATCAACCGTGGATAGAAAAAGAAAAAAATGATGGTTGAAGGATGGTGATATCAACCCGGAGTTATTGAGAAGGGCGTTTGATTCCACTCTGGTTAAGTGAGAGGTTGACGAAAAGCTACTACCCCACATATGTGAGAGCTACCCATACTGAGACAGAGATGTAGAAGAGCTAAGGTGAATTATTATCACCCTTGCAAGTTAGGGCTCCCCGCCATCACTTCCTTCCTTCATACAGCACGAGCATCACTGATGTCTCTCTCATTTAAACCTTTCAGGATTAACGTCGGAGCTTGGGGAAACAACGAGTGGTACATCACTAGCAAGAGTAAACACAGGCTCGTGAGGAGACGCACTCTACCAGAGTAGAGTCTGTCACAGGTGACCTGGCTCATCAAGGTGACTGTCTTTATCGAGGTGAGTGACATTGATATATGAAGGTTTCCTGGGTGAGGAGTAACACGTCGTTTGTTGACGTGGAGCATGGATAACCTAGGCTATTGAGATGAGTCGTGTGTGACCTAGGGGGAATTCGGGAGAAAATGAGTCACTTGTGAACTAATAAGACACAGTTTGTCAATGTGTGGCCTAGATTTCTCGTGAGCCTTGAGATACCTTTTCCCTGATGGGTCATGAATAACATGAATGACGTGGGCACTGATGGGTCATGAGTAGCCCAGTCACTAGTGGGTTATGCCATAACTTGACCACTGGTGGGGTCATGAGTGACCTGGTTGTTTGTGAGTGACAAGTGAATCAGTAGGAGTCTGGTTCTCTAAAGTGGGTCTTGGGCAATGGGCGAGTCTGGTACTTGGTGAGTCATGAGTGACCTGTGCCTCTTAATGAGCCAGAGATGACCTAGTCATTGGCGGTCCATGAATGCCTAGCGGAGATGGAGAGCCCAAGAGTAGGTCCTGGTTTCATCATGTCACAAGGAGGCTTTGGTGACCAGCGGATCACTGCATGACCTGGGTAATGAGGGATGTGGGTCAGCTACAGATCAAGAATAACCTGAGAAAAGTGCAGATGACCATCTCTCTCTCTCTCTCTCTCTCTCTCTCTCTCTCTCTCTCTCTCTCTCTCTCTCTCTCTCTCTCTCTCTTAAAGTCTGTTCTAAGTCATGCAGTCTCGATGATGGGTAACTAGGGAGTTCACAGGCTAAGAATTTTTTTTTTTACCATTTTTTGCGGATGGGGTCACGACCAACCCAGTTCACGAATCCTCTGACATGGTGAACTACGGGAGGACAGCGTGTCCCCCCTAAAAGGACGGTCGCGATCACGAATGACTCGTTCGTATCAGATATTAGTTAGGTCGGCCCAGACTTCACGAACACACCCTCTGGGTGCTCTCCATCACTTTAAATTGAGCATTTTCGAATAGCTTGGCATTTGTGGGCTCAATTTAGCTCCTTATCGTAAATAAATGTGACAGAGCATTTGAAAAGTAATAACGCGCATAATCTCAGACTGGAAATTTTTCCCAGATACTGATTTTTTCAGAAGAAAATCGAGAGAAAAAGATTTATGGCAAAGAAATATTATGGTTAATATTCACCTCTCTGCAGTGAATTACAGTTATGGCAAAGAAATATTATGGTTAATATTCACCTCTCTGCAGTGAATTACAGTTAAACTCTGAAGGACTATCTTCAAGACTGAAATATTGAGTTACAGATATCACGCAAGTATCAAAGAAAATATGAGATCAAATATTCAAAGATGATTGATAAAATTCAAAATCTTCTAATAGGAAATTGGAATTGTACCTGGATACAAAAATGCGTAAGGATATGAAGTTTTTTAATCACGTCTGATAAAAAAAAAAGAGAATCAAATACTAAACAATCGAGTTCTCCTTATTTGAATATGAAAAAGGAAAAATATATATTCCGTATATACTATCTCTTTCGTGCGAGCACGATATCATAAGACAGGTAACCAGAGGATGATATAACTTTTGAGCTAAATGTAGCTTAAACTTTCAGGAAATATCTACAAAATACTTTCATCAAAATTTTTGAAACACGCCTTTGTACTATATTTGAAACACGCCGACGCACCAGATTTGAAACACGCCGTCGTACCAGATTTGAAACACGCCGTCGTACCAGAGAGAGAAAAAAAATCTAAAGTACACGACACGAATGGAAATAGAAGCTTAACATTGGACTTTTGTCACGAGCGAAATACATGCGTAAATAGATAAGAATTTCATCTGATAATCGAAAATGGGAAACAAGACAAAGAAGTCCTTACTCATCTGAGGCTGGAACTTGCGAAAAAAGTTTTGTTTTTGTTTCAAGATGAGTTCCCTCTCACTCACAGGGTTAGAAGCGTCGTAAATATACGGTTCTTGCAATGGTATATTAAGTGACCCTGCACCACAAATACGTACTCTTATTTTCTTACCTATTTTGATTATCGACGAGATGGTGCTGGTCCCTCTTCCCCCTCTCTGTTCTCCCAGATATCAAATTGGCCTTCAGTAGTTCACTCTGTACCTTGTGCCATAGGTAGCCTTCCTCGGAAATTCTAAACTTCCTATTGGTTGGCGAACATCAGATGAGAGAGATACGTGTGTGGAAAGTAACCATTAGGGGAAGCAGCCTGTTATCCGCGCACACACCCGACCCTTTGAAAGACTCGTTGTACACTGAAGAACGGAGGTACTGGGGGACTAAACGCACCCCACCATCCCCTCAATCCCCTCCATAGGGACGCTCTGCTGTTGCCATTTCACGCATTTTCTTTTTTTTTTTTTGAAGTTTGCTCGAGGTAACGTCCGGTTGAAAGCCGCGGTCCCCACTCCAAATCAAGCGGAGTAGGGACTCTCTGTGTTAATCTTTATGAAATGATACACGAGACTGAGATTAAAGTTATGTGACGGCATATCCATGTATTACCATCAACGTCAAATACGTTACGATATTTGAATGCTGTTAAGCAGTACGCTCTAGCAGAGCAGTGGTAATCGTGATAATATACCTACAGAAAGATTGACAAGCTCATGCCATTAAATGTTACTCGCAATAACGAAATAAATGGGTTATCTTAATACTCTTTGGTTTGTGGTTCTATCTGTGAATTCAGAACAAAGACGAGTCGATCATTGGTCGTCGCTGTCAAGTAACAAGACTACCGCAGCTCAAGCTGTGGCCAGCTCAAGCTTAACTACGCCAAGTGTGTATAACTACGCCAAGTGTCTCTGGACCAGGAATCCTTATAACATTGGCTTACCACGTACCCGTTGCGCAAACCATATGATAATAATTTCATGAATCGTAGACTGGAAATCTATATTGCAATAATGTAGTCCGCAGTCAACCTAGATGTTTATCCTACACTGGAGGTTGGTCCATAAATTTGTTAGTACCTGGTTTCGCGTAAGGTATATATATATATAAATATATATTTTTTTTTTTTTTTTTATACTTTGTCGCTGTCTCCCGCGTTTGCGGGGTAGCGCAAGGAAACAGACGAAAGAAATGCCCCCCCCCCCCATACACATGTACATACACACGTCCACACACGCAAATATACATACCTACACAGCTTTCCATGGTTTACCCCAGACGCTTCACATGCCTTGATTCAATCCACTGACAGCACGTCAACCCCTGTATACCACATCGCTCCAATTCACTCTATTCCTTGCCCTCCTTTCACCCTCCTGCATGTTCAGGCCCCGATCACACAAAATCTTTTTCACTCCATCTTTCCACCTCCAATTTGGTCTCCCTCTTCTCCTCGTTCCCTCCACCTCCGACACATATATCCTCTTGGTCAATCTTTCCTCACTCATTCTCTCCATGTGCCCAAACCATTTCAAAACACCCTCTTCTGCTCTCTCAACCACGCTCTTTTTATTTCCACACATCTCTCTTACCCTTACGTTACTTACTCGATCAAACCACCTCACACCACACATATATATATATATATATATATATATATATATATATATATATATATATATATATATATATATATATATATATATATATATATATATATATATATATATATATATATATATATATATATATATATATACATATATATATGTATATGTATATATATATATATATATATATATATATATATATATATATATATATATATATATATATATATATATATATATATATACATATTTCTATATTTATTTTGCTTTGTCGCTGTCTCCCGCGTTTGCGAGGTAGCGCAAGGAAACAGACGAAAGAAATGGCCCAACCCTCCCCCATACACATGTATATACACACACGTCCACACACGCAAATATACATACCTATACATCTCAATGTACACATATATATATATATACACACACAGACACATACATATATACCCATGCACACAATTCACACTCTGCCTTTATTCATTCCCATCGCCACCTCGCCACACATGGAATAACATCCCCCTCCCTCCTCATGTGTGCGGGGTAGCGCTAGGAAAGGACAACAAAGGCCTCATTCGTTCACACTCAGTCTCTAGCTGTCATGCAATAATGCCCGAAACCACAGCTCCTTTTCCACATCCAGGCCCCACACAGCTTTCCATGGTTTACCCCAGACGCTTCACATGCCCTGATTCAACCCACTGACAGCACGTCAACCCCGGTATACCACATCGATCCAATTCACTCTATTCCTTGCCCGCCTTTCACCCTCCTGCATGTTCAGGCCCCGATCACTCAAAATTTTTTTTACTCCATCTTTCCATCTCCAATTTGGTCTCTCACTTCTCCTCGTTCCCTCCACCTCCGACACATATATCCTCTTGGTCAATCTTTCCTCACTCATTCTCTCCATGTGCCCAAACCATTTCAAAACACCCTCTTCTGCTCTCTCAACCACGCTCTTTTTATTTCCACAAATCTCTCTTACCTTACATTACTTACTCGATCAAACCACCTCACACCACACATTGTCCTCAAACATCTCATTTCCAGCACATCCACCCTCCTGCGCACAACTCTATCCATAGCCCACGCCTCGCAACCATACAACATTGTTGGAACCACTATTCCTTCAAACATACCCATTTTTGCTTTCCGAGATAATGTTCTCGACTTCCACACATTTTTCAAGGCTCCCAGGATTTTCGCCCCCTCCCCCACCCTATGATTCACTTCCGCTTCCATGGTTCCATCCGCTGCAGTTTCTCTCATGAATCAACCACCAGCGCTGTATCATCAGCGAACAACAACTGACTCTCTCATCCACAACAGACTTCATTTTTCGCTCTCTTTCCAAAACTCTTGCATTCACCTCCCTAACAACCCCATCCATAAACAAATTAAACAACCATGGAGACATCACACACCCCTGCCGCAAACCTACATTCACTGAGAACCAATCACTTTCCTCTCTTCCTACACGTACACATGCCTTACATCCTCGATAAAAACTTTTCACTGCTTCTAACAACTTGCCTCCCACACCATATATTCTTAATACCTTCCACAGAGCATCTCTATGAACTCTATCATATGCCTTCTCCAGATCCATAAATGCTACATACAAATCCATTTGCTTTTCTAAGTATTTCTCACATACATTCTTCAAAGCAAACACCTGATCCACACATCCTCTACCATTTCTGAAACCACACTGCTCTTCCCCAATCTGACGCTCTGTACATGCCTTCACCCTCTCAATCAATTCCCTCCCATATAATTTACCAGGAATACTCAACAAACTTATACCTCTGTAATTTGAGCACTCACGCTTATCCCCTTTGCCTTTGTACAATGGCACTATGCACGCATTCCGCCAATCCTCAGGCACCTCACCATGAGTCATACATACATTAAATAACCTTACCAACCAGTCAACAATACAGTCACCCCCTTTTTTAATAGATTCCACTGCAATACCATCCAAACCTGCCGCCTTGCCGGCTTTCATCTAACGCAACGCTTTTACTACCTCTTCTCTGTTTACCAAATCATTTTCCCTAACCCTCTCACTTTGCACACCACCTCGACCAAAACACCCTATATCTGCCACTCCATCATCAAACACACTCAACAAACCTTTAAAATACTCACTCCATCTCCTTCTCACATCACCGCTACTTGTTATCACCTCCCCATTAGCGCCCTTCACTGAAGTTCCCATTTACTCCCTTGTCTTACGCACTTTATTTACCTCCTTCCAGAACATCTTTTTATTCTCCCTAAGATTTAATGATACTCTCTCACCCCAACTCTCATTTGCCCTCTTTTTCACCTCTTGCACCTTTCTCTTGACCTCCTGTCTCTTTCTTCTATACATCTCCCACTCAATTGCATTTTTTCCCTGCAAAAATCGTTCAAATGCCTCTCTCTTCTCTTTCACTAATACTCTTACTTCTTCATCCCACCACTCACTACCCTTTCTAATCAACCCACCTCCCACGCTTCTCATGCCACAAGCATCTTTTGCGCAATCCATCACTGATTCCCTAAATACATCCCATTCCTCCCTCACTCCCCTTACTTCCATTGTTCTCACCTTTTTCCATTCTGTACTCAGTCTCTCCTGGTACTTCCTCACACAAGTCTCCTTCCCAAGCTCACTTACTCTCACCACCCTCTTCACCCCAACATTCACTCTTCTTTTCTGAAAACCCATACAAATCTTCACCTTAGCCTCCACAAGATAATGATCAGACATCCCTCCAGTTGCACCTCTCAGCACATTAACATTCAAAAGTCTCTCTTTCGCGCGCCTGTCAATTAACACGGAATCCAATAACGCTCTCTGGCCATCTCTCCTACTTACATACGTATACTTATGTATATCTCGCTTTTTAAACCAGGTATTCCCAATCACCAGTCCTTTTTCAGCACATAAATCTACATGCTCTTCACCATTTCCATTTACAACACTGAACACCCCATGTATACCAATTATTCCCTCAACTGCCACATCACTCACCTTTGCATTCAAATCACCCATCACTATAACCCGGTCCTGTGCATCAAAACCACTAACACACTCATTCAGCTGCTCCCAAAACACTTGCCTCTCATGATCTTTCTTCTCATGCCCAGGTGCATATGCACCAATAATCACCCATCTCTCTCCATCACCTTTCATTTTTACCCATATTAATCGAGAATTTACTTTCTTACATTCTATCACATACTCCCACAACTCCTGTTTCAGGAGTAGTGCTACTCCTTCCCTTTCTCTTGTCCTCTCACTAACCCCTGACTTTACTCCCAAGACATTCCCAAACCACTCTTCCCCTTTACCCTTGAGGTTCGTTTCACTCAGAGCCAAAACATCCAGGTTCCTTTCCTCAAACATACTACCTATCTCTCCCTTTTTCACATCTTGGTTACATCCACACACATTTAGACACCCCAATCTGAGTCTACGAGGAGGATGAGCACTCCCCGCGTGACTCCTGTTTCCCATTTTTAGAAACTTGAAATACAAGGAGGGGAGGATTTCTGGCCCCCCGCTCCCGTCCCCTCTAGTCGCCTTCTACGACACGTGAGGAATATATATATATTATCCCTGGGGATAGGGGAGAAAGAATTCTTCCCACGTATTCCCTGCGTGTCGTAGAAGGCGACTAAAAGGGGAGGGAGCGGGGGGCTGGAAATCCTCCCCTCTCGTTTTTTTTTTTTTTCAAAAATGAAGGAACAGAGAAGGGGGCCAGGTGAGGGTATTCCCTCAAAGGCCCAGTCCTCTGTTCTTAACGCTACCTCGCTAATGCGGGAAATGGCGAATAGTTTGAAAGAAAAAGAAATATATATATATATATATATATATATATATATATATATATATATTTTTTTTTTTTCATTCATTTCAAGCTAAAAGTTTGTTTTCTAAATTGTTTCTTACATTTTTCATATGTATATATATGTATGTGTGTGTGTGTGTGTGTGTATGTGCATATGTGTGTGTGTGTGTGTGTGTGTGTATATGTATATATATATGTATATTATCCCTGGGGATAGGGGTGAAAGAATACTTCCCACGTATTCCTCGCGTGTCGTAGAAAGCGACTAGAGGGGACGGGAGCGGGGGGCCGGAAATCCTCCCCTCCTTGTATTAACTTTCTAAAATGGGAAACAGAAGAAGGAGTCACGCGGGGAGTGATCATCCTCCTCGAAGGCTCAGAGTGGGGTGCCTAAATGTGTGTGGATGTAACCAAGATGTGAAAAAAGGAGAGATAGGTAGTATGTTTGAGGAAAGGAACCTGGATGTTTTGGCTCTGAGTGAAACGAAGCTCAAGGGTAAAGGGGAAGAGTGGTTTGGAAATGTCTGGGGAGTGAAGTCAGGGGTTAGTGAGAGGACAAGAGCAAGGGAAGGAGTAGCAATACTCCTGAAACAGGAGTTGTGGGAGTATGTGATAGAATGTAAGAAAGTAAATTCTCGATTAATATGGGTAAAATTGAAAGTTGATGGAGAGAGGTGGGTGATTATTGGTGCATATGCACCTGGGCATGAGAAGAAAGATCATGAGAGGCAAGTGTTTTGGGAGCAGCTAAATGAGTGTGTTAGCGGTTTTGATGCACGAGACCGGGTTATAGTGATGGGTGATTTGAATGCAAAGGTGAGTAATGTGGCAGTTGAGGGAATAATTGGTATGCATGGGGTGTTCAGTGTTGTAAATGGAAATGGTGAAGAGCTTGTAGATTTATGTGCTGAAAAAGGACTGATGATTGGGAATACCTGGTTTAAAAAGCGAGATATACATAAGTATACTTATGTAAGTAGGAGAGATGGCCAGAGAGCGTTATTGGATTACGTGTTAATTGACAGGCGTGCGAAAGAGAGACTTTTGGATGTTAATGTGCTGAGAGGTGCAACTGGAGGGATGTCTGATCATTATCTTGTGGAGGCTAAGGTGAAGATTAGTATGGGTTTTCAGAAAAGAGGAGTGAATGTTGGGGTGAAGAAGGTGGTGAGAGTAAGTGAGCTTGGGAAGGAGACCTGTGTGGGGAAGTACCAGGAGAGACTGTGTACAGAATGGAAAAAGGTGAGAACAATGGAAGTAAGGGGAGTGGGGGAGGAATGGGATGTATTTAGGGAATCAGTGATGGATTGCGCAAAAGATGCTTGTGGCATGAGAAGAGTGGGAGGTGGGCTGTTTAGAAAGGGTAGTGAGTGGTGGGATGAAGAAGTAAGAGTATTAGTGAAAGAGAAGAGAGAGGCATTTGGACGATTTTTGCAGGGAAAAAATGCAATTGAGTGGGAGAAGTATAAAAGAAAGAGACAGGAGGTCAAGAGAAAGGTGCAAGAGGTGAAAAAAAGGGCAAATGAGAGATGGGGTGAGAGACTATCAGTAAATTTTAGGGAAAATAAAAAGATGTTCTGGAAGGAGGTAAATAGGGTGCGTAAGACAAGGGAGCAAATGGGAACTTCAGTGAAGGGCGTAAATGGGGAGGTGATAACAAGTAGCGGTGATGTGAGAAGGAGATGGAATGAGTATTTTGAAGGTTTGTTGAATGTGTCTGATGACAGAGTGGCAGATATAGGGTGTTTTGGTCGAGGTGGTGTGCAAAGTGAGAGGGTTAGGGAAAATGATTTGGTAAACAGAGAAGAGGTAGTAAAAGCTTTGCGGAAGATGAAAGCCGGCAAGGCAGCAGGTTTGGATGGTATTGCAGTGGAATTTATTAAGAAAGGGGGTGACTGTATTGTTGACTGGTTGGTAAGGTTATTTAATGTATGTATGACTCATGGTGAGGTGCCTGAGGATTGGCGGAATGCGTGCATAGTGCCATTGTACAAAGGCAAAGGGGATAAGAGTGAGTGCTCAAATTACAGAGGTATAAGTTTGTTGAGTATTCCTGGTAAATTATATGGGAGGGTATTGATTGAGAGGGTGAAGGCATGTACAGAGCATCAGATTGGGGAAGAGCAGTGTGGTTTCAGAAGTGGTAGAGGATGTGTGGATCAGGTGTTTGCTTTGAAGAATGTATGTGAGAAATACTTAGAAAAGCAAATGGATTTGTATGTAGCATTTATGGATCTGGAGAAGGCATACGATAGAGTTGATAGAGATGCTCTGTGGAAGGTATTAAGAATATATGGTGTGGGAGGCAAGTTGTTAGAAGCAGTGAAAAGTTTTTATCGAGGATGTAAGGCATGTGTACGTGTAGGAAGAGAGGAAAGTGATTGGTTCTCAGTGAATGTAGGTTTGCGGCAGGGGTGTGTGATGTCTCCATGGTTGTTTAATTTGTTTATGGATAGGGTTGTAAGGGAGGTAAATGCAAGAGTCCTGGAAAGAGGGGCAAGTATGAAGTCTGTTGGGGATGAGAGAGCTTGGGAAGTGAGTCAGTTGTTGTTCGCTGATGATACAGCGCTGGTGGCTGATTCATGTGAGAAACTGCAGAAGCTGGTGACTGAGTTTGGTAAAGTGTGTGGAAGAAGAAAGTTGAGAGTAAATGTGAATAAGAGCAAGGTTATTAGGTACAGTAGGGGTGAGGGTCAAGTCAATTGGGAGGTGAGTTTGAATGGAGAAAAACTGGAGGAAGTGAAGTGTTTTAGATATCTGGGAGTGGATCTGTCAGCGGATGGAACCATGGAAGCGGAAGTGGATCATAGGGTGGGGGAGGGGGCGAAAATTTTGGGAGCCTTGAAAAATGTGTGGAAGTCGAGAACACTATCTCGGAAAGCAAAAATGGGTATGTTTGAGGGAATAGTGGTTCCAACAATGTTGTATGGTTGCGAGGCGTGGGCTATGGATAGAGATGTGCGCAGGAGGATGGATGTGCTGGAAATGAGATGTTTGAGGACAATGTGTGGTGTGAGGTGGTTTGATCGAGTAAGTAACGTAAGGGTAAGAGAGATGTGTGGAAATAAAAAGAGCGTGGTTGAGAGAGCAGAAGAGGGTGTTTTGAAATGGTTTGGGCACATGGAGAGAATGAGTGAGGAGAGATTGACCAAGAGGATATATGTGTCGGAGGTGGAGGGAACGAGGAGAAGAGGGAGACCAAATTGGAGGTGGAAAGATGGAGTGAAAAAGATTTTGTGTGATCGGGGCCTGAACATGCAGGAGGGTGAAAGGAGGGCAAGAAATAGAGTGAATTGGAGTCATGTGGTATACAGGGGTTGACGTGCTGTCAGTGGATTGAAGCAAGGCATGTGAAGCGTCTGGGGTAAACCATGGAAAGCTGTGTAGGTATGTATATTTGCGTGTGTGGACGTGTGTATGTACATGTGTATGGGGGGGGGGGTTGGGCCATTTCTTTCGTCTGTTTCCTTGCGCTACCTCGCAAACGCGGGAGACAGCGACAAAGTATAAAAAAAAAAAAAAAAAAATATATATATATATATATATATATATATATATATATATATATATATATATATATATATATATATATATATATATATATATATATGTATATATATAAATATATATATATATCTCAGGAGAGACTGAGTACAGAATGGAAAAAGGTGAGAACAGTGGAAGTAAGGGGAGTGGGGGAGGAATGGGATGTATTTAGGGAATCAGTGATGGATTGCGCAAAAGATGCTTGTGGCATGAGAAGAGTGGGTGGTGGGTTGATTAGAAAGGGTAGTGAGTGGTGGGATGAAGAAGTAAGAGTATTAGTGAAAGAGAAGAGAGAGGCATTTGGACGATTTTTGCAGTGAAAAAATGCAATTGAGTGGGAGACGTATAAAAGAAAGAGACAGGAGGTCAAGAGAAAGGTGCAAGAGGTGAAAAAAAGGCAAATGAGAGTTGGGGTGAGAGAGTATCATTAAATTTTTGGGAGAATAAAAAGATGTTCTGGAAGGAGGTAAATAAAGTGCGTAAGACAAGTGAGCAAATGGGAACTTCAGTGAAGGGCGCAAATGGGGAGGTGATAACAAGTAGTGGTGATGTGAGAAGGAGATGGAGTGAGTATTTTGAAGGTTTGTTGAATGTATTTGATGATAGAGTGGCAGATATAGGGTGTTTTGGTCGAGGTGGTGTGCAAAGTGAGAGAGTTAGGGAAAATGATTTGGTAAACAGAGAAGAGGTAGTAAAAGCTTTGCGGAAGATGAAAGACGGCAAGGCGGCAGGTTTGGATGGTATTGCAGTGGAATTTATTAAAAAAGGGGGTGACTGTATTGTTGACTGGTTGGTAAGGTTATTTAATGTATGTATGACTCACGGTGAGGTGCCTGAGGATTGGCGGAATGCGTGCATAGTGCCATTGTACAAAGGCAAAGGGGATAAGAGTGAGTGCTCAAATTACAGAGGTATAAGTTTGTTGAGTATTCCTGGTAAATTATATGGGAGGGTATTGATTGAGAGGGTGAAGGCATGTACAGAGCATCAGATTGGGGAAGAGCAGTGTGGTTTCAGAAGTGGTAGAGGATGTGTGGATCAGGTGTATGCTTTGAAGAATGTATGTGAGAAATACTTAGAAAAGCAAATGGATTTGTATGTAGCATTTATGGATCTGGAGAAGGCATATGATAGAGTTGATAGAGATGCTCTGTGGAAGGTATTAAGAATATATGGTGTGGGAGGCAAGTTGTTAGAAGCAGTGAAAAGTTTCTATCGAGGATGTAAGGCATGTGTACGTGTAGGAAGAGAGGAAAGTGATTGGTTCTCAGTGAATGTAGGTTTGCGGCAGGGGTGTGTGATGTCTCCATGGTTGTTTAATTTGTTTATGGATGGGGTTGTTAGGGAGGTGAATGCAAGAGTTTTAGAAAGAGGTGCAAGTATGAAGTCTGTTGGGGATGAGAGAGCTTGGGAAGTGAGTCAGTTGTTGTTCGCTGATGATACAGCGCTGGTGGCTGATTCATGTGAGAAACTGCAGAAGCTGGTGACTGAGTTTGGTAAAGTGTGTGAAAGAAGAAAGTTAAGAGTAAATGTGAATAAGAGCAAGGTTATTAGGTACAGTAGGGTTGAGGGTCAAGTCAATTGGGAGGTAAGTTTGAATGGAGAAAAACTGGAGGAAGTGAAGTGTTTTAGATATCTGGGAATGGATCTGGCAGCGGATGGAACCATGGAAGCGGAAGTGGATCATAGGGTGGGGAAGGGGGCGAAAATTCTGGGAGCCTTGAAGAATGTGTGGAAGTCGAGAACACTATCTCGGAAAGCAAAAATGGGTATGTTTGAAGGAATAGTGGTTCCAACAATGTTGTATGGTTGCGAGGCGTGGGCTATGGATAGAGTTGTGCGCAGGAGGATGGATGTGCTGAAAATGAGATGTTTGAGGACAATGTCTGGTGTGAGGTGGTTTGATCGAGTAAGTAACGTAAGGGTAAGAGAGATGTGTGGAAATAAAAAGAGCGTGGTTGAGAGAGCAGAAGAGGGTGTTTTGAAATGGTTTGGGCACATGGAGAGAATGAGTGAGGAAAGATTGACCAAGAGGATATATGTGTCGGAGGTGGAGGGAACGAGGAGAAGAGGGAGACCAAATTGGAGGTGGAAAGATGGAGTTAAAAAGATTTTGTGTGATCGGGGCCTGAACATGCAGGAGGGTGAAAGGAGGGCAAGGAATAGAGTGAATTGTAGCGATGTGGTATACCGGGGTTGATGTGCTGTCAGTGGATTGAATCAGGGCATGTGAAGCGTCTGGGGTAAACCATGGAAAGCTGTGTAGGTATGTATATTTGCGTGTGTGGACGTATGTATAAACATGTGTATGGGGGTGGGTTGGGCCATTTCTTTCGTGTGTTTCCTTCCGCTACCTCGCAAACGCGGGAGACAGCGAGAAAGCAAAAAAAAAAAAAAAAAAAAAAAAAATATATATATATATATATATATATATATATATATATATATATATGTTGGAAAGGATCATAATTTTGCGCTTGATCAGGATATTCCTATGAGTCCACGGGGAAAATGAAACAGGAAAAGTTCCCAAGTGCACTTTCGTGTAATAATCACATCGTCAGGGGAGACACTAGAGAGAGATATAACAGTCAGTTGATATACATCGAAGAGACGAAACTAGGACGGCATTTGGTAAACATTTGATTGTCCAAAACATACAACGAGCGTTCATAAACTTATCATTTTACAAATCTTATCAACAATAAAGTTATCTAATTTGTGTAGACCATAACTAATATTCAGATTAGAATTCTTTGTGTATTTAATGATAGAAGATTCAATGATATTTCTCTTGGTAATGGAGTTAGAGTTAATAACTGAGATGGCGTTACTCCAGTCAATACAATGATCATAGTTTTTAACATGATTCAACAAGGCATTTGATTCTTGTCCCGTTCTTATACTATATTTATGTTGCTTAGGTCCAACAGAAAGATTCTTACCAGTCTGACCAATATAAGATTTATCAGTTTCCACAAGGCACTCTATAGATACATCCAAGAGAATTTTCTGGTGAATTCCTGATTAAGATATTCTTTATAGTATTATTGTTGCTAAAGGCAACATTTACATTAAAGGATTTAAGCAACATGGGAAGCAAAGTGAAATTATTATTAAAAGGGAGAACTAAAAGATTCTTGGTGTCAATTGAAGGTTTGGGCTCAACTCTATTAAATGATTTCTTTGCTAACTTAAGGGATTTGTCAATGAAAGATCTAGGGTACTTTAACTTAGATCCAATAGAATATATCTTCTCAAACTCATCATTAATAAACTCTGGACTGCAAATACGTAATGCCCTAAGGAACATAGATTGAAGTGATGATAGTTTAACTCTGTCATGTTGAGATGAGTAATAATGGATATATGAGCATACATTGGTGGGTTTTCTGTATATGCTAAACTTTAACTTGTTTCCTTGTCTGTGGATAATGCAATCTAAAAATGGTAACATACCATTATCTTCATTTTCTACAGTAAATTTGATGGAAGGTACTAAATTGTTAAGTAAGGGGAGAAATATTGGTAAATTTTCATTTGTTGGCCAAACACAAAGAACATCATCTACATACCTAAACCAAATAGCATTAGAAGGTAAGATATCCTTTAGTAATTTTGTTTCAAAAAATTCCATATAAAGAGTACTTAGTACAGGTGAAAGAGGGTTACCCATTGCCATACCAAATTTTTGAGCATAATAATCTCCATTAAATTGAAATGCACAGTCTTTTATACACAATTTTATCAGTTCAATGAAATTAGACTTTGAAACAGGTAAATGAATATCATCCAAGACATCAAATAAATATTCTAAAGGGTCATCAACTGGAACTTTAGTGAAAAGGGAGGAAACATCAAAGCTAACTAGAAATCAAAATTAACATTGATGTTGTTTAGCTTGTTGACTAAATCTACATTGTTCATGATATTAGAATTTGATACCTTACCCACTAAAGGGCTTAATAAAAAAACTAACCATTTTGACACTTTATATGTGAAGGAGCCTACTGAACTCACTATAGGTCTTGCTTGAAAATTCTCTTTTTGTGTTTTGATAAGTCCATACATATATGGAATGAAGGGGACAAAGATAACAAATCTTTGATAAGAGAAATGTTATCTTTCAACAACAACTTCATTTCTTTATTGAAGTGAGAATTAACTGCTTCTAAGGGATTTTTACTAGGTTTAGAACATGTTGTGTTATCATTTAGAAGATCATTCATTTTAGATAAATAGTTACTTTTGTGTAAAATCTCAATATTGTTAGCCTTATCTGCTTTAGTAATATGTATATCCCTGTCTTTTTTAAATTGTTTTTAAGGTGAGTAAAGTCAGGGGTTAGTGAGAGGACAAGAGCAAGGGAAGGAGTAGCACTACTCCTGAAACAGGAGTGGTGGGAATATGTGATAGAGTGTAAGAAAGTAAATGCTAGATTGATGTGGGTAAAACTGAAAGTAGATGGAGAGAGATGGGTGATTATTGGTGCATATGCACCTGGGCATGAGAAGAAAGATCATGAGAGGCAAGTATTTTGGGAGCAGCTGAGTGAGTGTGTTAGTAGTTTTGATGCACGAGACCGGGTTATAGTGATGGGTGATTTGAATGCAAAGGTGAGTTATGTGGCAGTTGAGGGAATAATTGGTGTACATGGGGTATTCAATGTTGTAAATGGAAATGGTGAAGAGCTTGTAGATTTTTGTGCTGAAAAAGGATTGGTGATTAGGAATACCTGGTTTAAAAAGAGAGATATATATAAGTATACATATGTAAGTAGGAGAGATAGCCAGAGAGCGTTAATTGTTAGGCGAGCGAAAGAGAGACTTTTGGATGTTAATGTGCTGAGAGGTGCAACTGGAGGGATGTCTGATCATTATTTTGTAGAGGCGAAGGTGAAGATTTGTAGAGGTTTTCAGAAAAGAAGAGAGAATGTTGGGGTGAAGAGAGTGGAGAGAGTAAGTGAGCTTGGGAAGGAAACTTGTGTGAGAAAGTACCAGGAGAGACTGAGTGCAGAATGGTTAAAGGTGAGAGCAAATGGCATAAGGGGAGTGAGGGAGGAATGGGATGTATTTAGGGAAGCAGTGATCGCTTGCGCAAAAGATGCTTGTGGCATGAGAAGCGTGGGAGTTGGGCAGTTTAGAAAGGGTAGAGAGTGGTGGGATGAAGAAGTAAGATTGTTAGTGAAAGAAGAGAGTGGCATTTGGACGAGTTTTGCAGGGAAATAGTGCAAATGAGTGGGAGATGTATAAACGAAAGAGGCAGGAGGTCAAGAGAAAGGTACAAGAGGTGAAAAAGAGGGCAAATGAGAGCTGGGGTGAGAGAGTATCATTGAATCTTAGAGAGAACAAAAAGATGTTTTGGAAGGAGGTGAATAAAGTGCGTAAGACAAGAGAACAAATGGGAACATCGGTGAAGGGGGCTAATGAGGAGGTGATAACAAGTAGTGGTGATGTGAGAAGGAGATGGAGTGAGTATTTTGAGGGTTTGTTGAATGTGTTTGATGATAGAGTGGCAGAGATAGGTTGTTTTGGTCGAGGTGGGATGCGAAGTGAGAGGGATATGGAGAATGGTTTAGTTAACAGAGAAGAGGTCATAAAAGCTTTGCGGAAGATGAAAGCTGGCAAGGCAGTGGGTTTGGATGGTATTGCAGTGGAATGTACTAAAAAAGGGGGTGACTGTGTTGTTGACTGGTTGGTAAGGATATTTAATGCATGTATGACTCATGGTGAGGTGCCTAAGGATAGGTGGAATGCATGCATAGTGCCATTGTACAAAGGCAAAGGGGATAAAGGTGAGCGCTCAAATTACAGAGGTATATGTTTGCTGAGTATTTCTGGGAAATTATATGGAAGGGTATTGATTGAGAGGGTGAGAGCATGCACACAGCATGAGATTGGGGAAGAACAGTGTGGTTTCAGAAGTGGTAGAGGATGTGTGGATCAGGTGTTTGCTTTGAAGAATGTATGTGAGAAATACTTAGAAAAGCAAATGAATTTGTATGTAGCATTTATGGATCTGGAGAAGGCATATGATAGAGTTGATAGAGATGTTCTATGAAAGGTATTAAAAATATATGGTGTGGGAGGCAAGTTGTTACAAGCAGTGAAAAGTTTTTTGTCAAGGATGTAAGGCATGTGTACGAGTAGAAAGAGAGGAAAGTGATTGGTTTCTCAGTGAATGTTGTTTTGCGGCAGGGGTGCGTGATTTGCCCATGGTTGTTTAATTTGTTTATGGATGGGGTTGTTAGGGAGGTGAATGCAAGAGTTTTGGAGAGAGGGGCTAGTATGCAGTCTGTTGTGGATAAGAGAGCTTGGGAAGTGAGTCAGTTGTTGTTCGCTGATGATACAGCGCTGGTGGCTGATTCGGGTGAGAAACTGCAGAAGCTGAGTTTGGCAAAGTGTGTGAAAGAAGAAAGCTGAGAGTAAATGTGAATAAGAGCATGATACAGAAGAGTTGAATTACAAGTAAACTGGGAGGTAAGTTTAAATGGAGAAAAACTGGAGGAAGTGAAGTGTTTTAGATATCTGGGACTGGATTTGGCAGCGGATGGAACCATGGAAGCGTAAGTGAGTCACAAGGTTGGGGAGGGGGCGAAAGTTCTGGAAGCGTTAAATATGTGGAAGGCGAGAGCATTATCTGGGAAAGCTAAAATAGGTACGTTTGAAGGAATAGTGGTTCCAACAATGCTATATGGTTGCGAGACGTGGGCTATAGATAGAGTTGTGCGGAGGAGGATGGATGTGTTGGAAATGAGATGTTTGAGGAGAATATGTGGTGTGAGGCGGTTTGATCGAGTAAGTAATGAAAGGGTAAGAGAGATGTGTGGTAACAAAAAGAGTGTGGTTGAGAGAGCAGAAGAGGGTGTTTTGAAATGGTTTGGTCACATGGAGAGAATGAGTGAGGAAAGATTGCCAAAGAGGATACATGTGTCAGAGGTGGAGAGAACGAGGAGAAGTGGGAGACCAAATCGGAGGTGGAAAGATGGAGTGAAGAAGATTTTGAGCGATCGGGGCCTGAACATGCAGGAGGGTGAAAGGCGTGCAAGGAATAGAGTGAATTGGAACGATGTGGTATACCGGGGTCGACGTGCTGTCACTGGATTGAACCAGGGCAAGTGAAGCGTCTGGGGTAAACCATGGAAAGATCTCTGGGGCTGGATGCGGAAAGGGAGCTGTGGTTTCGGTGGATTATACATGACAGCTAGACTGATTGTAAACGAATGTGGCCTTTGTTGACTTTTCCTAGCGTTACCTCGCGCGCATGCGGGAGTGGGTTGTCATTTCATGTTCGGCCGGATGGCGACGGAAATGAATAAAGGCAGTAAGTATGAATTATGTACCTGTGTATATACGTATATGTCTGTCTATGTATATATATGTATACGTTGAAATGTATAGGTATGTATATGTTCGTGTGTGAATGTGTATATATAAACATGTGTATGTTGGTTAGTTGGGTCATTCTTTCGTCTGGTTCCTTGCACTTCCTCGCTAACGCGGGAGACAGCGACAAAGTATGATAAGAAAATAATATATATATATATATATATATATATATATATATATATATATATATATATATATATATATATATATATATATATATATATATATATATAGGTAGTAAAAGCTTTGCGGAAGATGAAAGCCGGCAAGGCAGTAGGTTTGGATGGTATTGCAGTGGAATTTATTAAAAAAGGGGGTGACTGTATTGTTGACTGGTTGGTAAGGTTATTTAATGTATGTATGACTCATGGTGAGGTGCCTGAGGATTGGCGGAATGCGTGCATAGTGCCATTGTACAAAGGCAAAGGGGATAAGAGTGAGTGCTCAAATTACAGAGGTATAAGTTTGTTGAGTATTCCTGGTAAATTATATGGGAGGGTATTGATTGAGAGGATGAAGGCATGTACAGAGCATCAGATTGGGGAAGAGCAGTGTGGTTTCAGAAGTGGTAGAGGATGTGTGGATCAGGTGTTTGCTTTGAAGAATGTATGTGAGAAATACTTAGAAAAGCAAATGGATTTGTATGTAGCATTTATGGATCTGGAGAAGGCATATGATAGAGTTGATAGAGATGCTCTGTGGAAGGTATTAAGAATATATGGTGTGGGAGGCAAGTTGTTAGAAGCAGTGAAAAGTTTTTATCGAGGATGTAAGGCATGTGTACGTGTAGGAAGAGAGGAAAGTGATTGGTTCTCAGTGAATGTAGGTTTGCGGCAGGGGTGTGTGATGTCTCCATGGTTGTTTAATTTGTTTATGGATGGGGTTATTAGGGAGGTGAATGCAAGAGTTTTGGAAAGAGGGGCAAGTATGAAGTCTGTGGGGGATGAGAGAGCTTGGGAAGTGAGTCAGTTGTTGTTCGCTGATGATACAGCGCTAGTGGCTGATTCATGTGAGAAACTGCAGAAGCTGGTGACTGAGTTTGGTAAAGTGTGTGAAAGAAGAAAGTTAAGAGTAAATGTGAATAAGAGCAAGGTTATTAGGTACAGTAGGGTTGAGGGTCAAGTCAATTGGGAGGTGAGTTTGAATGGAGAAAAACTGGAGGAAGTGAAGTGTTTTAGATATCTGGGAGTGGATCTGGCAGCGGATGGAACCATGAAAGCGGAAGTGGATCATAGGGTGGGGGAGGGGGCGAAAATTCTGGGAGCCTTGAAGAATGTGTGGAAGTCGAGAACATTATCTCGGAAAGCAAAAATGGGTATGTTTGAAGGAATAGTGGTTCCAACAATGTTGTATGGTTGCGAGGCGTGGGCTATGGATAGAGTTGTGCGCAGGAGGATGGATGTGCTGGAAATGAGATGTTTGAGGACAATGTGTGGTGTGAGGAGGTTTGATCGAGTAAGTAACGTAAGGGTAAGAGAGATGTGTGGAAATAAAAAGAGCGTGGTTGAGAGAGCAGAAGAGGGTGTTTTGAAATTGTTTGGGCACATGGAGAGAATGAGTGAGGAAAGATTGACCAAGAGGATATATGTGTCGGAGGTGGAGGGAACGAGGAGAAGAGGGAGACCAAATTGGAGGTGGAAAGATGGAGTGAAAAAGATTTTGTGTGATCGGGGCCTGAACATGCAGGAGGGTGAAAGGAGGGCTAGGAATAGAGTGAATTGGAGCGATGTGGTATACCGGGGTTGACGTGCTGTCAGTGGATTGAATCAAGGCATGTGAAGCGTCTGGGGTAAACCATGGACAGCTGTGTAGGTATGTATATTTGCGTGTGTGGACGTATGTATATACATGTGTATGGGGGTGGGTTGGGCCATTTCTTTCGTCTGTTTCCTTACGCTACCTCGCAAACGCGGGAGACAGCGACAAAGCTAAAAAAAAAAAAAAAATATATATGTATATATATATATATATATATAGATATATATATATATATATATATATATATATATATATATATATATATATATATATATATATATATATATATATATATATATATATATATATATATATATACCTTAGCCAGGTATCCAATTTATCAACAAACTCGTAGGGTAGGATGAACAGCTGGGTTGACTGTGAACCGACTACCGCAACCAGGATTCGAACCTATACCCCTGACTCCAGGTGGCTCCTAAAATCATCAAGGTCAAGAAAAATGACCTCTATAAGTGTGACCCTCTGTAGGTCGCTCATCCATGAACACAGACATCTATTCAAAACCAAATAATTTTTCTAAAACAAGTTTTTGTCATTTCAGAAGACAATGGACGAATCATTTCCCTCCCTTTTCATCGTCATGCCGTCCTCATTTACAGGTTGCCTGACGAAAGGGCTCAAGGAGTGTCGCTTTCCATTCCGGTATCAGAACCGTGTGTACAGCGGGTGCATCAAGTTGAACAGAAACCAGGCCTGGTGCAGCACCCTCACGGATCATCTTGACAACCACGTACCCAACCACTGGGGCAAATGTCATTGGTATTGTGAAGGTGAGGTGAGGGCCAAGGTGCTTTCTTCTCTCTCTCTCTCTCTCTCTCTCTCTCTCTCTCTCTCTCTCTCTCTCTCTCTCTCTCTCTCTCTCTCTCTCTCTCTCTCTCTCTCTCTCTCTCTCTATATATATATATATCTCCACACATCCTCTACCACTTCTGAAACCACACTGCTCTTCCCCAATCTGATGCTCTGTACATGCCTTCACCCTCTCAATCAATACCCTCCCATATAATTTACCAGGAATACTCAACAAACTTATACCTCTGTAATTTGAGCACTCACTCTTATCCCCTTTGCCTTTGTACAATGGCACTATGCACGCATTCCGCCAATCCTCAGGCACCTCACCATGAGTCATACATACATTAAATAACCTTACCAACCAGTCAACAATACAGTCACCCCCTTTTTTAATAAATTCCACTGCAATACCATCCAAACCTGCTGCCTTGCCGGCTTTCATCTTCCGCAAAGCTTTCACTACCTCTTCTCTGTTTACCAAATCATTTTCCCTAACCCTCTCACTTTGCACACCACCTCGACCAAAACACCCTATATCTGCCACTCTATCATCAAACACATTCAACAAACCTTCAAAATACTCACTCCATCTCCCTCTCACATCACCACTACTTGTTATCACCTCCCCATTTGCGCCCTTCACTGAAGTTCCCATTTGCTCCCTTGTCTTACGCACTTTATTTACCTCCTTCCAGAACATCTTTTTATTCTCCCTAAAATTTAATGATACTCTCTCACCCCAACTCTCATTTGCCCTTTTTTTCACCTCTTGCACCTTTCTCTTGACCTCCTGTCTCTTTCTTTTATACATCTCCCACTCAATTGCATTTTTCCCCTGCAAAAATCGTCCAAATGCCTCTCTCTTCTCTTTCACTAATACTCTTACTTCTTCATCCCACCACTCACTACCCAAAGTATAAAAAAAAAAGAAAAAAATATATATATATATATATATATATATATATATATATATATATATATATATATATATATATATATATATACATATATATATATATTTTATTTTTGTCGCTGTCTCCCGCGTTTGCGAGGTAGCGCAAGGAAACAGACGAAAGAAATGGCCCAACCCACCCCCATACAACATGCATATACATACGTCCACACACGCAAATATACATACCTACACAGCTTTCCATGGTTTACCCCAGACGCTTCACATGCCCTGATTCAATCCACTGACAGCACGTCAACCCCGGTATACCACATCGATCCAATTCACTCTATTCTTTGCCCTCCTTTCACCCTCCTGCATGTTCAGGCCCCGATCACACAAAATCTTTTTCACTCCATCTTTCCACCTCCAATTTGGTCTCCCTCTTCTCGTTCCCTCCACCTCCGACACATATATCCTCTCGGTCAATCTTTCCTCACTCATTCTCTCCATGTGCCAAACCTTTTCAAGACACCCTCTTCTGCTCTCTCAACCACGCTCTTTTTATTTCCACACATCTCTCTTACCCTTACGTTACTTACTCGATCAAACCACCTCACACCACACATTGTCCTCAAACATCTCATTTCCAGCACATCCATCCTCCTGCGCACAACTTTATCCATAGCCCACGCCTCGCAACCATACAACATTGTTGGAACCACTATTCCTTCAAACATACCCATTTTTGCTTTCCGAGATAATGTTCTTGACTTCCACACATTCTTCAAGGCTCCCAGGATTTTCGCCCCCTCCCCCACCCTATGATCCACTTCCGCTTCCATGGTTCCATCCGCTGCCAGATCCACTCCCAGATATCTAAAACACTTTACTTCCTCCAGTTTTTCTCCATTCAAACTTACCTCCCAATTGACTTGACCCTCAACCCTACTGTACCTAATTACCTTGCTCTTATTCACATTTACTCTCAACTTTCTTCTTTCACACACTTTACCAAACTCAGCCACCAGCTTCTGCAGTTTCTCACATGAATCAGCCACCAGCGCTGTATCATCTCATCCCCAACAGACTTCATACTTGCCCCTCTTTCCAAAACTCTTGCCTTCACCTCCCTAACAACCCCATCAATAAACAAATTAAACAACCATGGAGACATCACACACCCCTGCCGCAAACCTACATTCACTGAGAACCAATCACTTTCCTCTTTTCCCACACGTACACATGCCTTACATCCTCGATAAAAACTTTTCACTGCTTCTAACAACTTGCCTCCCACACCATATATTCTTAATACCTTCCACAGAGCATCTCTATCAACTCTATCATATGCCTTCTCCAGATCCATAAATGCTACATGCAAATCCATTTAATTTTCTAAGTATTTCTCACATACATTCTTCAAAGCAAACACCTGATCCACACATCCTCTACCACTTCTGAAACCACACTGCTCTTCCCCAATCTGATGCTCTGTACAAGCCTATATATATATAGGAGCAAATGGGAACTTCAGTGAAGGGCGCAAATGGGGAGGTGATACCAAGTAGTGGTGATGTGAGAAGGTGATGGAGTGAGTATTTCGAAGATTTGTTGAATGTGTTTGATGATAGAGTGGCAGATATAGGGTGTTTTGGTCGAGGTGGTGTGCAAAGTGAGAGGGTTAGGGAAAATGATTTGGTAAACAGAGAAGAGGTAGTGAAAGCTTTGCGGAAGATGAAAGCCAGCAAGGCAGCAGGTTTGGATGGTATTGCAGTGGAATTTCTTAAAAAAGGGGGTGACTGTATTGTTGACTGGTTGGTAAGGTTATTTAATGTATGTATGACTCATGGTGAGGTGCCTGAGGATTGGCGGAATGCGTGCATAGTGCCATTGTACAAAGGCAAAGGGGATAAGAGTGAGTGCTCAAATTACAGAGGTATAAGTTTGTTGAGTATTCCTGGTAAATTATATGGGAGGGTATTGATTGAGAGGGTGAAGGCATGTACAGAGCATCAGATTGGGGAAGAGCAGTGTGGTTTCAGAAGTGGTAGAGGATGTGTGGATCAGGTGTTTGCTTTGAAGAATGTATGTGAGAAATACCTAGAAAAGGAAATGGATTTGTATGTAGCATTTATGGATCTGGAGAAGGCATATGATAGAGTTGATAGAGATGCTCTGTGGAAGGTATTAAGAATATATGGTGTGGGAGGAAAGTTGTTAGAAGCAGTGAAAAGTTTTTATCGAGGATGTAAGGCATGTGTACGTGTAGGAAGAGAGGAAAGTGATTGGTTCTCAGTGAATGTAGGTTTGCGGCAGGGGTGTGTGATGTCTCCATGGTTGTTTAATTTGTTTATGGATGGGGTTGTTAGGGAGGTAAATGCAAGAGTTTTGGAAAGAGGGGCAAGTATGAAGTCTGTTGGGGATGAGAGAGCTTGGGAAGTGAGTCAGTTGTTGTTCGCTGATGACACAGCGCTGGTGGCTGATTCATGTGTGAAACTGCAGAAGCTGGTGACTGAGTTTGGTAAAGTGTGTGGAAGAAGAAAGTTAAGAGTAAATGTGAATAAGAGCAATGGTATTAGGTACAGTAGGGTTGAGGGTCAAGTCAATTGGGAGGTGAGTTTGAATGGAGAAAAACTGGAGGAAGTGAAGTGTTTTAGATATCTGGGAGTGGATCTGGCAGCGGATGGAACCATGGAAGCGGAAGTGGATCATAGGGTGGGGGAGGGGGCGAAAATTCTGGGGGCCTTGAAGAATGTGTGGAAGTCGAGAACATTATCTCGGAAAGCAAAAATGGGTATGTTTGAAGGAATAGTGGTTCCAACAATGTTGTATGGTTGCGAGGCGTGGGCTATGGATAGAGTTGTGCGCAGGAGGATGGATGTGCTGGAAATGAGATGTTTGAGGACAATGTGTGGTGTGAGGTGGTTTGATCGAGTAAGTAACGTAAGGGTAAGAGAGATGTGTGGAAATAAAAAGAGCGTGGTTGAGAGAGCAGAAGAGGGTGTTTTGAAGTGGTTTGGGCACATGGAGAGGATGAGTGAAGAAAGATTGACCAAGAGGATATATGTGTCGGAGGTGGAGGGAACAAGGAGAAGAGGGAGACCAAGTTGGAGGTGGAAGGATGGAGTGAAAAAGATTTTGTGTGATCGGGGCCTGAACATGCAGGAGGGTGAAAGGAGGGCAAGGAATAGAGTGAATTGGAGCGATGTGGTATACCGGGGCTGACGTGCTGTCAGTGGATTGAATCAAGGCATGTGAAGCGTCTGGGGTAAACCATGGAATGCTGTGTAGGTATGTATATTTGCGTGTGTGGACGTATGTATATACATGTGTATGGGGGGGGTTGGGCCATTTCTTTCGTCTGTTTCCTTGCGCTACCTCGCAAACGCGGGAGACAGCGACAAAGTATAAAAAAAAAAAAAAAAAAATATATATATATATATATATATATATATATATATATATATATATATATATATATATATATATATATATATATATATATTTTTTTTTTTTTTGTATTTTCACACTATTCGCCATTTCCCGCGATAGCGAGGTAGCGTTAAGAACAGAGGACTGGGCCTTTGAGGGAATATCCTCATCTGGCCCCCTTCTCTGTTCCTTCTTTTAGAAAATTAAAAAAAAAACGAGAGGGGAGGATTTCCAGCCCCCCGCTCCCTTCCCTTTTAGTCGCCTTCTACGACACGCAGGGAATACGTGGGAAGTATTCTTTCTCCCCTATCCCCAGGGAATATATATATATATATATAAATATATAAATATATATATCGAGGATGTAAGGCATATGTGCGTGTAGGAAGAGAGGAAAGTGATTGGTTCTGTGAATGTAGGTTTGCGGCAGGGGTGTGTGATGTCTCCATGGTTGTTTAATTTGTTTATGGATGGGGTTGTTAGGGAGGTGAATGCAAGAGTTTTGGAAAGAGGGGCAAGTATGAAGTCTATTGTGGATGAGAGAGCTTGGGAAGTGAGTCAGTTGTTGTTCGCTGATGATACATCGCTGGTAGCTGATTCATGTGAGAAACTGCAGAAGGTGGTGACTGAGTTTGGTAAAGTGTGTGAAAGAAGAAAGTTAAGAGTAAATGTGAATAAGAGCAAGGTTATTAGATACAGTAGGGTTGAGGGTCAAGTCAATTGGGAGGTAAGTTTGAATTGGAAAAACTGGAGGAAGTAAAGTGTTTTAGATATCTGGGAGTGGATCTGGCAGGAGATGGAACCATGGAAGCGGAAGTGAATCATAGGGTGGGGGAGGGGGCGAAAATCCTTGGAGCCTTGAAGAATGTGTGGAAGTCAAGAACATTATCTCGGAGAGCAAAAATGGGTATGTTTGAAGGAATAGTGGTTCCAACAATGTTGTATAGTTGCGAGGCGTGGGCTATGGATAGAGTTGTGCGCAGGAGGGTGGATGTGCTGGAAATGAGATGTTTGAGGACAATGTGTGGTGTGAGGTGGTTTGATCGAGTAAGTAACGTAAGGGTAAGAGAGATGTGTGGAAATTAAAAGAGCGTGGTTGATAGAGGGGAAGAGGGTGTTTTGAAATGGTTTGGGCACATGGAGAGAATGAGTGAAGAAAGATTGACCAAGAGGATATATGTGTCGGAGGTGGAGGGAACGAGGAGAAGTGGGAGACCAAATTGGAGGTGGAAAGATGGAGTGAAAAAGATTTTGTGTGATCGGGGCCTGAACATGCAGGAGGGTGAAAGGCGGGGAAGGAATAGAGTGAATTGGATCGATGTGGTACACCGGGGTTGACGTGCTGTCAATGGATTGAACGAGGGTATGGTAAGCGTCTGGGGTAAGCCATGGAAAGTTGTGTGGGGCCTGGATGTGGAAAGGGAGCTGTGGTTTCGGGCATTATTGCATGACAGCTGGAGACTGAGTGTGAACGAATGGGGCATTTGTTATCTTTTCCTAGCGCTACCTCGCACACATGAGGGGGGAGGGGGATGGTATTCCATGTGTGGCGAGGTAGCGATGGGAATGAATAAAGGCAGACAGTGTGAATTGTGTGCCTGGGTATATATGTATGTGTCTGTGTGTGTATATATATGTGTACATTGAGATGTATAGGTATGTATATTTGCGTGTGTGGACGTGTATGTATATACATGTGTATGGGGGTGGGTTGGGCCATTTCTTTCGTCTGTTTCCTTGCGCTACCTCGCAAACGCGGGAGACAGCGACAAAGCAAAATAAATAAATATATAAACTACAGAAATTGAACGTGTGCATCTGCAAACTGTCATATAGAATTATCTGCGTTTGTGGGAAGGGGGATGGCTACGGAGGATGCAAGTGTGTCAGATGAACAGACAGATGTACACATGTATACAACACATGCATACTCACACACCCAGATATATCGCTTCGGGAATAAAGTGTCTGATCTTTTCCAGTGGACGAATGTCCCCTGACGTTCCACAAGGTAGGTGGCGTTTGCATCAAGTTGGCGCCCTCGACGCTGCAGGTCGGAACAGCGTCAGCCAGTGACACCTGCTTCTCCAGGGGCGCGCGACCCTTTCGGCCTGACGATCTTCACCTTCTGCAGCTACTACAGGAGTATGGTTCGTCGGCGACGGTTAGTAGTGATATAGCCTACTACTGGGCACATCATAACTATCATGCGGATATACATCTGTGCTGCATTGATACAACTGTACACTGTTTTGATTTCGTGATAAACTGCGACGGGGTTTCAAGAATTGACTGAAACGGATCCCCCGGTCACGTGTAGGTGTGAACACTCACTTTACAGCTATTCATAACTTCAGTCTTCCATAATATCCAAGAAAGGAATGAAATATATATATATATATATATATATATATATATATATATATATATATATATATATATATATATATATATATATATATATATATATATATATATATATATGTATATATATATATATATATATATATATATATATATATATATATATATATATATATATATCTTATTTTTTCTTTTAAACTATTCGCCATTTCCCGCGTTAGCGAGGTAGCGCTAAGAACAGAGGACTGGGCCTTTTTTGGAATATCCTCAACTGGCCCCCTCTGTTCCTTCTTTTGGAAAATCTAAAAAAAAAAAAAACGAGAGGGGAGGATTTCCAGCCCCCCGCTCCCTCCCCTTTTAGTCGCCTTCTACGACACGCAGGAAATACGTGGGAAGTATTCTTCATCCCCTATCCCCAGGGATAATATATAATATATAATATATATATATATATATATATAATATATATGATATATGTATATATATATATATATATATATATATATATATATATATATATATATATATATATATATATATATATATATATATATATATATATATATATATATATATATATATATATATTCCTATGAGTCCACGGGGAAAATGAAACTCGAAAAGTTCCCAAGTGCACTTTCGTGTAATAATCACATCATCAGGGGAGACACAAGAGAGGAATATAACAGTCAGTTGATATACATCGAAGAGACGAAGCTAGGACGCCATTCGGTAAACATGTGATTGTCCAATCACATGGACAATCACATGTTTACCAAATGGCGTCCTATTAGGTTATTAGGTACAGTAGGGTTGAGGGTCAAGTCAATTGGGATGTAAGTTTGAATGGAGAAAAACTGGAGGAAGTAAAGTGTTTTAGATATCTTTGAGTGGATCTGGCAGCGGATGGAACCATGGAAGCGGAAGTGGATCATAGGGTGGGGGAGGGGGCGAAAATCCTGGGAGCCTTGAAGAATGTGTGGAAGTCGAGAACATTATCTCGGAAAGCAAAAATGGGTATGTTTGAAGGAATAGTGGTTCCAACAATGTTGTATGGTTGCGAGGCGTGGGCTATGGATAGAGTTGTGCGCAGGAGGATGGATGTGCTGGAAATGAGATGTTTGAGGACAATGTGTGGTGTGAGGTGGTTTGATCGAGTAAGTAACGTAAGGGTAAGAGAGATGTGTGGAAATGAAAGGAGCGTGGTTGAGAGAGCAGAAGAGGGTGTTTTGAAATGGTTTGGGCACATGGAGAGAATGAGTGAGGAAAGATTGACCAAGAGGATATATGTGTCGGAGGTGGAGGGAACGAGGAAAAGTGGGAGACCAAATTGGAGGTGGAAAGATGGAGTGAAAAAGATTTTGTGTGATCGGGGCCTAAACATGCAGGAGGGTGAAAGGAGGGCAAGGAATATAGTGAATTGGATCGATTCACACCATTCGCCATCTCCCGCATTAGCGAGGTTGCGTTAAGAACAGAGGACTGGACCTTTGAGGGAATATCCTCACCTGGCCCCATTCTCTGTCCCTTCTTTTGGAAAATTTAAAAAAAAAAAAAGAAAAAAAAAAAAAACGAGAGGGGAGGATTTCCAGCCCCCCCGCTCCCTTCCTTTTAGTCGCCTTCTACGACACGCAGGGAATACGTGGGAAGTATTCTTTCTGCCCTATCCCCTAGGGTGGGGGAGGCGGCGAAAATCCTGGGGGCCTTGAAGAATGTGTGGAAGTCGAGAACATTATCTCGGAAAGCAAAAATGGGTATGTTTGAAGGAATAGTGGTTCCAACAATGTTGTATGGTTGCGAGGCGTGGGCTATGGATAGAGTTGTGCGCATGAGGATGGATGTGCTGGAAATGAGATGTTTGAGGACAATGTGTGGTGTGAGGTGGTTTGATCGAGTGAGTAACGTAAGGGTAAGAGAGATGTGTGGAAATAAAAAGAGCGTGGTTGAGAGAGCAGAAGAGGGTGTTTTGAAGTGGTTTGGGCACATGGAGATAATGAGTGAGGAAAGATTGACCAAGAGGATATATGTGTCGGAGGTGGAGGGAACAAGGAGAAGAGGGAGACCAAATTGGAGGTGGAAAGATGGAGTGAAAAAGATTTTGTGTGATCGGGGCCTGAACATGCAGGAGGGTAAAAGGAGGGCAAGGAATAGAGTGAATTGGAGCGATGTGGTATACCGGGGTTGATGTGCTGTCAGTGGATTGAAGCAAGGCATGTGAAGCGTCTGGGGTAAACCATGGAAAGCTGTGTAGGTATGTATATTTGCGTGTGTGGACGTATGTATATACATGTGTATGGGGGGGGAGGGGTTGGGCCATTTCTTTCGTCTGTTTCCTTGCGCTACCTCGCAAACGCGGGAGACAGCGACAAAGTATAATAATAATAATAAATATATATATATATATATATATATATATATATATGATACAGTGGTTAAATTGATGAAAACTACTATTGACGTTTGTGTAAATAAATTATACATTTCCCTTTTCCATAGCCAGAGGTTGAACCATTATGAGACATTCATTTTTCATTTCATTTGAAGCTAGAAGTTTCAGTTTTCTAAATTATTTCTTACATTTTTCATATGTATATATATATATATATATATATATATATATATATGTATGTGTGTATGTGTGTATACGTGCGTATGCATGTGTATATATATATATATATATATATATATATATATATATATATATATATATATATATATATATATATATATATATATATATATATATATATATATATATATACATATATATATATATATGTATGTATATTATCCCTGGAGATAGGGGTGAAAGAATACTTCCCACGCATTCCTCGCGTGTCGTAGAAGGCGACTAGAGGGGACGGGAGCGGGGGCTAGAAATCCTCCCCTCCTTGTATCATTAACGTTCTAAAATGGAAAACAGAAGAAGGAATCACGCGGGGAGTGCTCATCCTCCTCGAAGGCTCAGACTGGGGTGTCTAAATGTGTGTGGATGTAACCAAGATGTGAAAAAAGGAGAGATAGGTAGTATGTTTGAGGAAAGGAACCTGGATGTTTTGGCCCTGAGTGAAACGAAGCTCAAGGGTAAAGGGGAAGAGTGGTTTGGGAATGTCTTGGGAGTAAAGTCAGGGGTTAGTGAGAGGACAAGAGCAAGGGAAGGAGTAGCACTACTCCTGAAACAGGAGTTGTGGGAGTATGTGATAGGCTGTAAGAAAGTAAATTCTCGATTAATATGGGTAAAACTGAAAGTTGATTATTGGTGCATATGCACCTGGGCATGAGAAGAAAGATCATGAGAGGCAAGTGTTTTGGGAGCAGCTGAATGAGTGTGTTAGTGGTTTTGATGCACGAGACCGGGTTATAGTGATGGGTGATTTGAATGCAAAGGTGAGTAATGTGGCAGTTGAAGAAATAATTGGTATACATGGGGTGTTCAGTGTTGGAAATGGAAATGGTGAAGAGCCTGTAGATTTATGTGCTGAAAAAGGACTGGTGATTGGGAATACCTGGTTTAAAAAGCGAGATATACATAAGTATACGTATGTAAGTAGGAGAGATGGCCAGAGAGCGTTATTGGATTACGTGTTAATTGACAGGCGCGCGAAAGTGAGACTTTTGGATGTTAATGTGCTGAGAGGTGCAACTGGAGGGATGTCTCCATCCACTTCTCAGTTTTACTATATCAATCTAGAATTTACTTTCTTACATTCTATCACATACTCCCACCACTCCTGTGTCAGGAGTATTGCTACTCCTTCCTTTGCTCTTGTCCACTCACTAACCCCTGACTTTACTCCCAAGACATTCCCAAACCACTTTTCCCCTTTACCCTTGAGCTTCGTTTCACTCAGAGCCAAAACATCTAGGTTCCTTTCCTCAAACATACAACCTATCTCTCCTTTTTTCTCATCTTGGTTACATCCACACACATTTAGACAGCCCAATCTGAGCCTTCGAGGAGAATGAGCACTCCGCGCGTGACTCCTTCTTCTGTTTCCCCTTTTAGAAAGATAAAATACAAGAAGGGGAGGGTTTCTGGCCCCCCGCTCCCGTCCCCTTTAGTCGCCTTCTACGACACGTGATGAATGCGTGGGAAGTATTCTTTCTCCTCTATCCTCAGGGATAATATATATATATATATATAACAGTGTTGATAGAGATGTTCTGTGGAAGGTATTAAGACTATATAGTGTGGGAGGCAAGTTGCTTGAAGAAGTGAAAAGTTTTTATCGAGGATGTAAGGCATGTCTACGAGTAGGAAGAGAGAGAAATGATTGGTTCCTAGTGAATGTTGGTTTGCGGCAGGGGTGCGTGATGTTTCCGTGGTTGTTTAATATGTTTATGGTTGGGGTTGTTAGGGAGGTGAATGTAAGAGTTTTGGAGAGATGGGTAAGTATGCAGTCTGTTGTGGATGACAAGGCTTGGGACTGAGTCAGTTGTTGTTCGCTGATGATACATCACTGGTGGCTGATTCGGGTGAGAAACTGCAGAAGCTGAGTTTGGTAAAGTATGTGAAAGAAGAAAGCTGAGAGTAAATGTGAATACGAGCAAGGTTTTTAGGTACAGTAGGGTTGAGGGACAAGTCAATTAAGAGGTAAGAGTGAATGGAGAAAAACTGGAGGAGGTGAAGTGTTTTAGATATCTGGGAATGGATTTGGCAGCGGATGGAACCATGGAAGCAGAAGTGAGTCACAGGGTGGGGGAGGGGGCGAAAGTTTTGGGAGCGCTGAAGAATGTGTGGAAGGCGAGAACATCATCTGGGAAAGCATGAATGTGTATGTTTGAAGGAATAGTGGTTCCAACAATGCTATATGGTTGCGAGGCGTGGGCTATAGATAGGGTTGTTCGCATTAGGGTGGATGTGTTGGAAATGAGACGTTTGAGGACAATGTGTGGTGTGAGGTGGTTTGATCGAGTAAGTAACGTAAGGGTAAGAGAGATGTGTGGAAATAAAAAGAGCGTGGTTGAGAGAGCAGAAGAGGGTGTTTTGAAATGGTTTGGGCACATGGAGAGAATGAGTGAGGAAAGATTGACCAAGAGGATATATGTGTCGGAGGTGGAGGGAACGAGGACAAGAGGGAGACCAAATTGGAGGTGGAAAGATGGAGTGAAAAAGATTTTGTGTGATCGGGGCCTGAACATGCAGGAGGGTGAAAGGAGGGCAAGGAATAGAGTGAATTGGAGCGATGTGGTATACCGGGGTTGACGTGCTGTCAGTGGATTGAATCAGGGCATGTGAAGCGTCTGGGGTAAACCATGGAAAACTGTGTAGGTATGTATATTTGCGTGTGTGGACGTATGTATATACATGTGTATGGGGGTGGGTTGGGCCATTTCTTTCGTCTGTTCCCTTGCGCTACCTCGCAAACGCGGGAGACAGCGACAAAGCAAAAAAGAAAAAAAATATATATATATATATATTCAACATCAGAAGGAATAGTTATTTTTTTTAGCCAGGTCATAATTTACATAAATGAGAGTTGATAACTGACTTCCTACTAGCACAAACGAGATAGAGGTTTTGATGTATAATTATCCATTCTGCTATGTTGCTATTTTCAGTCACTGCTACGCTAGACGCTGCTCGTTTTAACTACCGTTGATGCTATTACTGTCATGGCAGTGACATGGTAACATCATTAACGTATGCTATTTTTCTTTTTCTATCACTGACGCGACTGATGGAAATGCATTCACTACGACAAATGCCACTCTCGCTATTGCCTCTCGTCTGTTTCTTTGTGTACGTATTTCTCACGTATATCTTTCAAATGAGAAACCTCATCCACACATCCTCTGCTATCCTGAGGCTGCCTTGTTCCTTCTCAGTCTGATGATTTGCACATGACACCATCCTCTCAGTCATCATTCTTCCATGCAACTTATCAGGTACAGGCAACGTACTTATACTTTCATACAGTGGTACTATACAGGTATTCTGCCAATCTCCAAGTGCCTTACAGTAAACCATACATACATCATTAAATTTAAGCCAAACCAATTTGTTTGCAATCTCATCCAATCCGGCTGCTTACCTACGCTATCACCATCTCCTCTTTTTCACCAAACCACTTGCCAAGTCTCTTACTTTCCATACCTGCCCAGCTCAAACACCTTACATCTACCATTCTATCATCGAATACATTCAACAGTCCTTCAAAATACTCACTCTAACTCCTTTTCACATCATTACTACCTGTTAGCAAACCTCCACTTGCCCTTTTCACCGATGTGTCCATTTGTCCTTCGACGCAAAACATTTTCTTATTTTTCCTGAAGTTTAATGCCCTCTTTTTCACCCCCTGTACTTTCCTTTTTACCTCCTGCTGTTTTCCCTTTTCTGCACATCTCTCCGCAAGTAACACTGATAGACGTCTGTCTACCTCCCACCTTCTGCTTGACACTCTATTTTCTCACAAGTTTTAAAACTGCTTCCCTAATTCCTCCCATTCCACACCCAGTCTTAACCTCATGCAATCTTACCTTTTGCCACCCTACACTCACTTTCTCCTGGTATGTTTCAAATATGTGTTGTCCACACTAACTCACATTCACCGCCACTTTCTCCACTCGCATTCCACCGCATCATAACCTCTTTCCCGGAATCCTCTACAACTCTACAGCCTCGTCTCCACCAGTCAATGATCAGACATCCCTCCAGCAGCTCTCTCAGCACACACACACACACACACACACACACACACACACACACACACACACACACACACACACACACACAGACACAGACACACACACACACACACACACACACACACACACACACACACACACACACACACACAGACATACACACACACACACACACACACACACACACACACACACACATATATATATATATATATATATATATATATATATATATATATATATATATATATATATATATATATATATATATATATATATTGGAAAGGATCACAATTTTGCGCGTGATCAAGATTTTCCTATGAGTCCACGGGGAAAATGAAACACGAAAAGTTCCCAAGTGCATTTTCGTGTAATAATCACATCTTCAAATGACCAACAAATGAAAATTTACAAATATTTCTCCCCTTACTTAACAATTTAGTACCTTCCATCAAATTTACTGTAGAAAATGAAAATAATGGTATGTTACCATTTTTAGATTTCATTATCCATAGACAAGGAAAGAAGTTTAAGTTTAGCATATACAGACAACCCACCAATGTATGCTCATATATCCATTATTACTCATCTCAACCTGACAGAGTTAAATTATCATCATTTCAATCTATGTTCCTTAGGGCATTACGTATTTGCAGTCGAGAGTTTATTGATGATGAGTTTGAGAAGATACATTCTATTGGATCTAAGTTAAAGTACCCTAGATCTTTCATTGATAAATCCCTTAAGTTAGCAAAGAAATCATTTTATGGAGTTGAGCCCAAATCTTCCATTGACACCAAGAATCTTTTAGTTCTCCCTTTTGATAATAATTTCACTTTGCTTCCCATGTTGCTTAAATCCTTTAATGCAAATGTTGCCTTTAGCAACAATAATACTATAAAGAGTATCGTAATCAGGAATTCACCAGAAAATTCTCTTGGTTGCATCTATAAAGTGCCTTGTGGAAACTGTGATAAATTTTATATTGGTCAGACTGTTAAGGATCTTTCTGTTAGACTTAAGCAACATAAATATACTATAAGAACGGGACAAGAATCGAATGGCTTGCTTAATCATGTTAAAAACTATGATCATTGTATTGACTGGAGTAACGCTATCTCAGTTATTAACTCTAACTCTATTACCAAAAGAAATATCATTGAATCTTCTATTATCAAATACACAAAGAATTATAATCTTAATATTAGTGATGGTCTATACAAATTAGATAACTTTATTGTTGATAAGATTTGTAAAATGGTAAGTTTATGAACGCTCGTTGTATGTTTTGGACAATCACATGTTTACCAAATGGCGTCCTAGCTTCGTCTCTTCGATGTATATCAACTGACTGTTATATTTCTCTCTTGTGTCTCCCCTGATGATGTGATTATTACACGAAAGTGCACCTGGGAACTTTTCGTGTTTCATTTTCCCCAGGAACTTATCGGACTATCTTGATCACGCGCAAAATTGTGATCCTTTCCAATATATATATATATATATATATATATATATATATATATATATATATATATATATATATATATATATTTCTTTTTTTTTTGCTTTGTCGCTGGCTCCCGCGTTTGCGAGGTAGCGCAAGGAAACAGACGAAAGAAATGGCCCAACCCACCCCCTTACACATGTATATACATACGTCCACACACACGCAAATATACATACCTACACAGCTTTCCATGGTGTACCCCAGACGCTTCACATGCCTTGATTCAATCCACTGACAGCACGTCAACCCCGGTATACCACATCGCTCCAATTCACTCTATTCCTAGCCCTCCTTTCACCCTCCTTTCACCCTCAGGCCCCGATCACACAAAATCTTTTTCACTCCATCTTTCCACCTCCAATTTGGTCTCCCTCTTCTCCTCGTTCCCTCCACCTCCGACACATATATCCTCTTGGTCAATCTTTCCTCACTCATTCTCTCCATGTGACCAAACCATTTCAAAACACCCTCTTCTGCTCTCTCAACCACGCTCTTTTTATTTCCACACATCTCCCTTACCCTTACGTTACTTACTCGATCAAACCTCCTCACACCACACATTGTCCTCAAACATCTCATTTCCAGCACATCCATCCTCCTGCGCACAACTCTATCCATAGTCCACGCCTCGCAACCATACAACATTGTTGGAACCACTATTCCTTCAAACATACCCATTTTTGCTTTCCGAGATAATGTTCTCGACTTCCACACATTCTTCAAGGCTCCCAGAATTTTCGCCCCCTCCCCCACCCTATGATCCACTTCCGCTTTCATGGTTCCATTCGCTGCCAGATCCACTCCCAGATATCTAAAACACTTCACTTCCTCCAGTTTTTCTCCATTCAAACTCACCTCCCAATTGACTTGACCCTCAACCCTACTGTACTTAATAACCTTGCTCTTATGCACATTTACTCTTAACTTTCTTCTTTCACACAATTTACCGAACTCAGTCACCAGCTTCTGCAGTTTCTCACATGAATCAGCCACCAGCGCTGTATCATCAGCGAACAACAACTGACTCACTTCCCAAGCTCTCTCATCCCCAACAGACTTCATACTTACCCCTCTTTCCAAAACTCTTGCATTCACCTCCCTAACAACTCCATCCATAAACAAATTAAACAACCATGGAGACATCACACACCCCTGCCGCAAACCTACATTCACTGAGGACCAATCACTTTCCTCTCTTCCTACACGTACACATGCCTTACATCCTCGATAAAAACTTTTCACTGCTTCTAACAACTTGCCTCCCACACCATATATTCTTAATACCTTCCACAGAGCATCTCTATCAACTTTATCATATGCCTTCTCCAGATCCATAAATCCTGGCAAATTATATGGGAGGGTATTGATTGAGAGGGTGAAGGCATGTACAGAGCATCAGATTGGGGAAGAGCAGTGTGGTTTCAGAAGTGGTAGAGGATGTGTGGATCAGGTGTTTGCTTTGAAGAATGTATGTGAGAAATACTTAGAAAAGCAAATGGATTTGTATGTAGCATTTATATATATATATATATATATATATATATATATGTATATATATATATATATATATATATATATATATATATATATATATATATTATCCCTGGGGATAGGGGATTAAGAATACTTCCCACGTATTCCCTGCGTGTCGTAGAAGGCGACTAAAAGGGGAGGGAGCGGGGGGCTGGAAATCCTCCCCTCTCAATTTTTTTTTTTTTTTTTTTTCCAAAAGAAGGAACAGAGAATTGGGCCAGGTGAGGGTATTCCCTCAAAGGCCCAGTCCTCTGTTCTTAACGCTACCTCGCTAATGCGGGAAATGGCGAATAGTTTGAATGAAAAATGATGAATATATATATATATATATATATATATATATATATATATATATATATATATATATATATATATATATATATATATATATATATATATACATACATATACATATATAAACATATACATAATTCATACTGTCTGCCCTTATTCATTCCTCCCCCCGCATGTGCGTGAGGTAGCGCTAGGAAAAGACATCATAGGCCACATTCGTTCACATTCAGGCTCTAGCTGTCATGTATAATCCACCGAAACCACAGCTCCCTTTCCACATTCAGGCCCCAAAAAACTTTCCATGGTTTACCCCAGACCGCTTCACATGCCCTGGTTCAATCCATTGACAGCACGTCGGCCCCGGTATACCACATCGTTCCAATTTACTCTATTCCTTGCACGCCCTTCACCCTCCTGCATGTTCAGGCCTCGATCACTCAAAATCTTTTTCACTCCATTTTTCCACCTCCAATTTTGTCTCCCACTTCTCCTTGTTCCCTCTACCTCTGATACATATATCCTCTTGGTCAATCTTTCCTCATTCATTTTTTCCATGTGACCAAACCATTTCAAAACACCCTCTTCTGCTCTCTCAACCACACTCTTTTTATTACCACACATCTCTCTTACCCTTTCATCACTTACTCGATCAAACCACCTCACACCACATATTGTCCTCAAACATCTCGTTTCCAGCACATCCACCCTCCTTGGCACAACTCTATCTATAGCCGACGCCTCGCACTCATGTAACATCATTGGAACCACTATTGCTTCAAACAAACCCTTTTTTGCTTTCCAAGATAACGTTCTCGACTTCCAAAACTCCTAGAACTTTCGCCCCCTCCCCCACCCTATGTTTGAACTCCGCTTCCATGGTTCCATCCGCTGCCAAATCCATTCCCAGATATCTAAAACACTTCACTTCCTCCAGTTTTTCTCCATTCAAACTTACCTCCCAATTGACTTGACCCTCAACCCTACTGTACCTAATAACCTTGCTCTTATTCACATTTACTCTCAACTTTCTTCTTTCACACACTTTACCAAACTCAGTCACCAGCTTCTGCAATTTCTCACCCAAATCAGCCACCAGCGCTGTGTCATCAGCGAACAACAACTGACTCACGTCCCAAGCTCTCTCATCCACAACAGACTGCATACTTTCCCCTCTTTCCAAAACTCTTGCATTCACCTCCCTTACAACCCCATCCTAAAACAAAATAAACAACCATTGAGACATTACGCACCCTCTCCGCAAACCAACATTCACTGAGAACCAATCACTTTTCTCTCTTCCTACACGTACACATGCCTTACATCCTCGATAAAAACTTTTTACTGCTTCAAACAACTTACCTCCCACACCATATATTCTTAATACTTTCCACAGAACATCTCTATCAACTCTATCATATGCCTTCTCCAGATCCATGAATGCTACATACAAATCCATTTGCTTTTCTAAGTTTTTCTCACATACATTCTTCAAAGCAAACACCTGATCCATACATCCTCTACCACTTCTGAAACCACACTGCTCTTCTCCAATCTGATGCTCTGTACATGCCTTCACCCTCTCAATCAATACCCTCCCATATAATTTACCAGGAATACTCAACAAACTTATACCTCTGTAATTTGAGCACTCACTCTTATTCCCTTTGCCTTTGTACAATGGCACTATGCCAGAATTCCGCCAGTCCTCAGGCACCTCACCATGAATCATACATACATTGAATAACCTTACCAACCAGTCAACAATACAGTCACCCACTTTTTTTAATAAATTCCACTGCAATACCATCCAAACCGGCTGCCTTGCCGGTTTTCATCCTCCGCAAAGCTTTTACTACCTCTTCTCTGTTTACCAAATCATTTTCCCTAACCGTCTCAATTTGCACACCACCTCGACCAAAACACCCTATATCTGTCACTTTATCATCAAACACGTGCAACAAACCTTCAAAATACTCACTCCATCTCCTCACATCACCAGTACTTGTTATCACTTCCCCATTTGCCCCTTCACTGAAGTTCCCAATTGTTCCCTTGCCATACGCACTTTATTTACCTCCTTCCAAAACATCTTTATATTCTCGATAAAATTTAATGATACTCTCACCCAAACTCTCATTTGCCCTCTTTTTCGCCTCTTGCACTTTTCTCGTGGCTCCTGCCTCTTTGTTTTATACATATCCCAGTCATTTGCATTATTTCCCAGCAAAATCGTCCAAATGCCTCTCTCTTCTCTTTCACTAATAATCTTACTTCTTCATCCCACCACTCACTACCCATTCTAATCTGTCCACCTCCCGCGCTTCTCATGCCACAAGCATCTTTTGCACAAGCCATCACTGCTTCCTTGAATACATCTCATTCCTCCCCCACTCCCCTTACGTCCTTTGTTCTCATCTTTTTCCATTCTGTACTCAGTCTCTCCTTGTACTTCCTCACACAAGTCTCCTTCCCAAGCTCACCCACTCTCACCACTCTCTTCACCCCAACATTCTCTCTTCTTTTCTGAAAACCTCTACAAATCTTCACTTTCGCCTCCACAAGATAATGATCAGACATCCCTCCAGTTGGACCTCTCAGCACATTAATATCGAAAAGTCGCTCTTTCGCGCGCCTGTCAATTAACACGTAATCCAATAACTCTCTCTGGCCATCTCTCCTACTTACATATGTATACTTATGTATATCTCTCTTTTTAAACCAGGTATTCCCAGTCACCAGTCCTTTTTCAACACATAAATCTATAAGCTCTTCACCATTTCCATTCACAATACTGAACATCCCGTGTACACCAATTATTCCCTCAACTGCCACATTACACACCTTTGCATTCAAATCACCCATCACTATAACCCGGTCTCGTGCATCAAAACTACTAACACATTCACTCAGGTGCTCCCAAAACGCTTGCCTCTCATGATCTTTCTTCTCATGCCCAGATGCATATGCACCACTAATCACCCATCTCTCTCCATTCACTTTCAGTTTTACCCTTATCAATTTAGAGTTTACTTTCTTGCACTCAATCACATACTCCCACAACTCCTGTTTGAGGAGTAGTGCTACTCCTTCCCTTGCTCTTGTCCTCTCACTAACCCCTGAATTTACTCCCAAGACATGCCCGAATCACTCTTCCCCTTTACCCTTGAGCTTCGTTTCACTCAGAGCCAAAACATCCAGGTTCCTTTCCTCAAACATACTACCTATCTCTCCTTTTTTTCTCATCTTGGTTATATCCACACACATCTAGACACCCCAATCTGAGCCTTCGAGGAGGATGAGCACTCCCCGCGTGACTCCTTCTGTTTCCCCTTTTAGAAAGTTAAAATACAAGGAGGGAAGGTTTTCCAGCCCCCCGCTCCCGTCCCCTTTAGTCGCCTTCTACGGCACGTGAGGAAAGCGTGGAAAGTATTCTTTCTCCCCTATCCCCAGGGATAGGGGAGATACACGCACACACACACACACACACACACACACACACACACACACACACACACACACACACACACACACACACACACACACACACACAAACTTGTCTGTCATTTCCCTCGTTAGGGAGGTGGCGCCTGGAACAGAGAAAAAGGCCACATTCGCTCATTCCCATTTTCTAGCTGCCATGTGCAATGTAACGAAACCACAGCTCCTTATCCACATCGAGGCTCCACAGACCCTTCCATGGTTTCACTCGGCTGTTTCATATGCCCTGGTTCAGTCCGTTGACAGCATGTCGTCTCCTGTATTACTGCATTGTTCGACCCTCTCTCTCTCTCTCTCTCTCTCTCTCTCTCTCTCTCTCTCTCTCTCTCTCTCTCTCTCTCTCTCTCTCTCTCTCTCTCTCTCTCTCTATCTATCTATATATATATATATATATATATATATATATATTTTTTTTTTTTTCGCTGTCTCCCGCGTTTGCGAGGTAGCGCAAGGAAACAGACGAAAGAAATGGCCCAACCCACCCCCATACAAATGTATATACATACGTCCACACACGCAAATATACATACCTACACAGCTTTCCATGGTTTACCCCAGACGCTTCACATGCCTTGATTCAATCCACTGACAGCACGTCAACCCCGGTATACCACATCGCTCCAATTCACTCTATTCCTTGCCCTCCTTTCACCCTCCTGCAAGTTGAGGCCCCGATCACACAAAATCTTTTTCACTCCATCTTTCCACCTCCAATTTGGTCTCCCTCTTCTCCTCGTTCCCTCCACCTCTGACACATATATCCTCTTGGTCAATCTTTCCTCACTCATTCTCTCCATGTGACCAAACCATTTAAAACACCCTCTTCTGCTCTCTCAACCACGCTCTTTTTATTTCCACACATCTCTCTTACCCTTACGTTACTTACTCGATCAAACCACCTCACACCACACATTGTCCTCAAACATCTCATTTCCAGCATATCCATCCTCCTGCGCACAACTCTATCCATAGTCCACGCCTCGCAACCATACAACATTGTTGGAACCACTATTCCTTCAAACATACCCATTTTTGCTTTCCGAGATAATGTTCTCGACTTCCACACATTCTTCAAGGCTCCCAGAATTTTCGCCCCCTCCCCCACCCTATGATCCACTTCCGCTTCCATGTTTCCATCCGCTGCCAGATCCACTCCCAGATATCTAAAACACTTCAATTCCTCCAGTTTTTCTCCATTCAAACTCACCTCCCAATTGACTTGACCCTCAACCCTACTGTACCTAATAACCTTGCTCTTATTCACATTTACTCTTAACTTTCTTCTTTCACACACTTTACCAAACTCAGTCACCAGCTTCTGCAGTTTCTCACATGAATCAGCCACCAGCGCTGTATCATCAGCGAACAACAACTGACTCACTTCCCAAGCTCTCTCATCCCCAGCAGACTTCATCCTTGCCCCTCTTTCCAAAACTCTTGCATTCACCTCCCTAACAACCCCATCCATAAACAAATTAAACAACCATGGAGACATCACACACCCCTGCCGCAAACCTACATTCACTGAGAACCAATCACTTTCCTCTCTTCCTACACGTACACATGCCTTACATCCTCGATAAAAACTTTTCACTGCTTCTAACAACTTGCCTCCCACACCATATATTCTTAATACCTTCCACAGAGCATCTCTATCAACTCTATCATATGCCTTCTCCAGATCCATAAATGCTACATACATACATATATATATATATATATATATATATATATATATATATATATATATATATATATATATATATATATATATATATATATATATATATATGGGAGTGGATCTGGCGGCGAATGGAACCATGGGAGCGGAAGTGAATCATAGGGTGGGGGAGGGGGCGAAAATCCTTGGAGCCTTGAAGAATGGGTGGAAGTCGAGAACATTATCTCGGAAAGCGAAAATGGGTAAGTTTGAAGGAATAGTGATTCCAAAAATGTTGTATGGTTGCGAGGCGTGGGCTATGGATAGAGTTGTGCGCAGGAGGGTGGATGTGCTGGAAATGAGATGTTTGAGGACAATATGTGGTGTGAGGTGGTTTGATCGAGTAAGTAATGTAAGGGTAAGAGAGATGTGTGGAAATAAAAAGAGCGTGGTTGAGAGAGCAGAAGAGGGTGTTTTGAAATGGTTTGGGCATATGGAGAGAATGAGTGAGGAAAGATTGACCAAGAGGATATATGTGTCAGAGGTGGAGGGAACGAGGAGAAGTGGGAGACCAAATTGGAGGTGGAAAGATGGAGTGAAAAAGATTTTGAGTGATCGGGGCCTGAACATGCAGGAGGGTGAAAGGCTGGCTAGGAATAGAGTAAATTGGATCGAAGCGGTATATCGGGGTCGACGTGCTGTCAATGGATTGAATCAGGGCATGTGAAGCGTCTGGGGTAATCCATGAAAAGTTCTGTGGGGCCTGGATGTGGCAAGGGAGCTGTGGTTTCGGGCATTATTGCATGACAGTTAGAGACGGAGTGTGAACAAATGGGGCCTTTGTTGTCTTTTCCTAGCGCTACCTCGCACACATGAGGGGGGAGGGGGATGTTATTCCATGTGTGGCTAGGTGGCGATGGGAATGAATAAAGGCAGACAGTGTGAATTGTGTGCATGTGTATATATGTATGTGTCTGTGTGTATGTATATATGTGTACATTGAGATGTATGGGTATGTTTATTTGCGTGTGTAGACGTGTATGTATATAGATGTGTATGGGGGTGGGTTGGGCCATTTTCTTTCGTCTGTTTCCTTGCGCTGCCTCGCAAACGAGGGAGACAGCGACAAAGCAAAATGAAAAAATAAAATATATATATATATATATATATATATATATATATATATATATATATATATATATATATATATATATTGTGAATAACAGCAAGGTTATTAGGTACAGTAGGGTTGAGGGTCAAGTCAACTGGGAGGTAAGTTTGGATAGAGAAAAACTGGAGGAAGTGAAGTGTTTTAGATATCTGGGAGTGGATTTGGCAGCGGATGGAACCATGGAAGCGGAAGTGAATCATAGGGTGGGGGAGGAGGCGAAAATTCTGGGAGCGTTGAAGAATGTGTGGAAGTCGAGAACATTATCTCGGAAAGCAAAAATGGGTATGTTCGAAGGAATAGTGGTTCCAACAATGTTAAATGGTTGCGAGGCGTGGGCTGTGGATAGAGTTGTGCAGAGGAGGGTGAATGTGCTGGAAATGAGATTTTTGGAGAATATGTGGTGTGAGGTGGTTTGATCGAGTAAGTAATGAAAGGGTAAGATAGATGTGTGGTAATAAAAAGAGTGTTGTTGAGAGAACAGAAGAGGGTGTTTTGAAATGGTTTGGTCACATGGAGAGAATGAGTGGGGAAAGTTTGAATAAATGGATACATTTGTCATAGGTGGAGGGAACGAGGAGAAGTGGGAGACCGAATTGAAGGTGGAAAGATGCAGTGAAAAAGATTTTGAGTGATCGGGGCCTGAACATGCAGGAGTGTGAAAGGCTTGCAAGGAATAGAGTGAATTGGAACGATGTGGTATACCGGGGTCGACGTGCTGTCAATTGATTGAACCAGGGCATGTGAAGCGTCTGGGGTAAACCATGGAATGTTTTTTGGGGCCTGGATGTGGAAAGGGAGCTGTGGTTTTGGTACATTATTACATGACAGCTAGAGACTGAGTGTGAACGAATGCGGCTATTGTTGTCTTTTCCTTGCGCTACCTCGCTAACGCGGGACACAGCGACAGAGCAAAATAGATAAATGATTAATAAATATATATATATATATATATATATATATATATATATATATATATATATATATATATATATATATATATATATATATATATTTTTTTTTTTTTTGCTTTGTCGCTGTCTCCCGCGTTTGCGAGGTAGCGCAAGGAAACAGACGAAAGAAATGGCCCAACCCACCCCCATACACATGCCTTGATTCAATCCACTGACAGCACGTCAACCCCGGTATACCCATTCGCTCCAAATCACTCTATTCTTTGCCCTCCTTTCACCCTCCTGCATGTTCAGGCCCCGATCAAAAAAAATCTTTTTCACTCCATCTTTCCACCTCCAATTTGGTCTCCCTCTTCTCCTTGTTCCCTCCACCTCCGACACATATATCCTCTTGGTCAATCTTTCCTCACTCATTCTCTCCATGTGACCAAACCATTTCAAAACACCCTCTTCTGCTCTCTCAACCACGCTCTTTTTATTTCCACACATCTCTCTTACCCTTACGTTACTTACTCGATCAAACCACCTCACACCACACATTTCCTCAAACATCTCATTTCCAGCACATCCATCCTCCTGCGCACGACTCTATCCATAGTCCACGCCTCGCAACCATACAACATTTTTGGAACCACTATTTCTTCAAACATACCTATTTTTGCTTTCCGAGATAATGTTCTCGACTTCCACACATTCTTCAAGGCTCCCAGAATTTTCGCCCCCTCCCCCACCCTATGATCCACTTCCGCTTCCATGGTTCCATCCGCTGCCAGATCCACTCCCAGATATCTAAAACACTTCACTTCCTCCAGTTTTTCTCCATTCAAACTCACCTCCCAATTGACTTGACCCTCAACCCTACTGTACCTAATAACCTTGCTCTTATTCACATTTACTCTTAACTTTCTTCTTTCACACACTTTACCAAACTCAGTCACCAGCTTCTGCAGTTTCTCACATGAATCAGCCACCAGCGCTGTATCATCAGCGAACAACAACTGACTCACTTCCCAAGCTCTCTCATCCCCAACAGACTTCATACTTGCCCCTCTTTCCAAAACTCTTGCATTCACCTCCCTAACAACCCCATCCATAAACAAATTAATCATCCATGGAGACATCACACACCCCTGCCGCAAACCTACATTCACTGAGAACCAATCACTTTCCTCTCTTCCTACACGTACACATGCCTTACATCCTCGATAAAAACTTTTCACTGCTTCTAACAACTTGCCTCCCACACCATATATTCTTAATACCTTCCACAGAGTATCTCTATCAACTCTATCATATGCCTTCTCCAGATCCATAAATGCTACATACAAATCCATTTGCTTTTCTAAGTATTTCTCACATACATTCTTCAAAGCAAACACCTGATCCACACATCCTCTACCACTTCTGAAACCACACTGCTCTTCCCCAATCTGATGCTCTGTACATGCCTTCACCCTCTCAATCAATACCCTCCCATATAATGTGCCAAGAATACTCAACAAACTTATACCTCTGTAATTTGAGCACTCACTCTTATCCCCTTTGCCTTTGTACAATGGCACTATGTACGCATTCCGCCAATCCTCAGGCACCTCACCATGAGTCATACATACATTAAATAACCTTACCAACCAGTCAACAATACAGTCACCCCCTTTTTTAATAAATTCCACTGCAATACCATCCAAACCTGCTGCCTTGCTGGCTTTCATCTTCCGCAAAGCTTTTACTACCTCTTCTCTGTTTACCAACTCATTTTCCCTAACCCTCGCACTTTGCACACCACCTCGACCAAAACACCCTATATCTGCCACTCTATCATCAAACACATTCAACAAACCTTCAAAATACTCACTGCATCTCCTCACATCACCACTACTTGTTATCACCTCCCCATTTGCGCCCTTCACTGAAGTTCCCATTTGCTCCCTTGTCTTGCGCACTTTATTTACCTCCTTCCAGAACATCTTTTTATTCTCCCTAAAATTTAATGATACTCTCTCACCCCAACTCTCATTTGCCCTTTTTTTCACCTCTTCCACCTTTCTCTTGACCTCCTGTCTCTTTCTTTTATACGTCTCCCACTCAATTTCATTTTTTCCCTGCAAAAATCGTCCAAATGCCTCTCTCTTCTCTTTCACTAATACTTTTACTTCTTCATCCCACCACTCACTACCCTTTCTAATCAACCCACCTCCCACTCTTCTCATGCAACAAGCATCTTTTGCGCAATCCATCACTGATTCCCTAAATACATCCCATTCCTCCCCCACTCCCCTTACTTCCATTGTTCTCACCTTTTTCCATTCTGTACTCAGTCTCTCCTGGTACTTCCTCACACAAGTCTCCTTCCCAAGCTCACTTACTCTCACCACCCTCTTCACCCCAACATTCACTCTTCTTTTCTGAAAACCCATACAAATCTTCACCTTAGCCTCCACAAGATAATGATCAGACATCCCTCCAGTTGCACCTCTCAGCACATTAACATCCAAAAGTCTCTCTTTCGCGCGCCTGTCAATTAACTCGTAATCCAATAACGCTCTCTGGCCATCTCTCCTACTTACATAAGTATACTTATGTATATCTCGCGTTTTAAACCAGGTATTCCCAATCATCAGTCCTTTTTCAGCACATAAATCTACAAGCTCTTCACCATTTCCATTTACAACACTGAACACCCCATGTATACCAATTATTCCCTCAACTGCCACATTACTCACCTTTGCATTCAAATCACCCACCACTATAACCCGGTCTCGTGCATCAAAACCACTAACACACTCATTCAGCTGCTCCCAAAACACTTGCCTCTCATGATCTTTCTTCTCATGCCCAGGTGCATATGCACCAATAATCACCCATCTCTCTCCATCAACTTTCAGTTTTACCCATATTAATCGAGAATTTACTTTCTTACATTCTATCACATACTCCCACAACTCCTGTTTCAGGAGTACTGCTACTCCTTCCCTTGCTCTTGTCCTCTCACTAACCCCTGACTTTACTCCCAAGACATTCCCAAACCACTCTTCCCCTTTACCCTTGAGCTTCGTTTCACTCAGAGCCAAAACATCCAGGTTCCTTTCCTCAAACATACTACCTATCTCTTCTTTTTTCACATCTTGGTTACATCCACACACATTTAGGCACCCCAATCTGAGCCTTCGAGGAGGATGAGCACTCCCAGCGTGACTCCTTCTTCTGTTTCACATTTTAGAAAGTTAAAAAAATACAAGGAGGGGAGGATTTCTGGCCCCCCGCTCCCGTCCCCTCTAGTCGCTTTCTACGACACGCGAGGAATGCGTGGGAAGTATTCTTCCACCCCTATCCCCAGGGATAATATATATATATATATATATATACACATACACACACACACACATACATACGCACATATACACACACACACACACATACATATATATACATATGAAAAATGTCATATGAAAAATGTAAGAAACAATTTAGAAAACTGAAACTTCTAGCTTGAAATGAAATGAAAAAATGAATGTCACATAATGGTTCAATATATATATATATATATATATATATATATATATATATATATATATATATATATATATATATATATATATATATATATATATATATATATATATATATATATATATATATTGTCGCAAACCTACATTCACTGAGAACCAATCACTTTCCTCTCTTCCTACACACATATATATATATATATATATATATATATATATATATATATATATATATATATATATATATATATATATATATATATATATATATATATATATATATATATATATATATATATATATATATATATATATATATATATATATATATAAATGTCACTTATTCTGGAAATCTTTTCTCCTCAGTTCGACTAAGAAACACCTGTCGTTCCTATGGTTCCTTCTGACATCTAGTCATTTTCAGGTAGCCTTCAAATGATTCTAATCGCTGAGTCAGCTCCCCAAACCACTCGACTAACGTTCCTCACATCTTTGTTTTTCTGACACGATAGGACGTACCCAAAAGATACTTGGGAGTGTATCGTCGTCCCGGTGGTGCGCAAGTCGTGTACGAGGACGACACAGAGGTGTCCCCGCAGATCCTAGCTGCCATGTCCCTCCCTGAAGCTATGATCTCTAGCGACACCTCCCTCTGGATGGCTATGGTGAGTACAACCCCTCTACTTAATCTCCCTAACAGGAACTCGTCTTGGCCCAGTTGGCGTAGGGGTGTGACTAGTTCGTAAAGTTTGTGTGATAGTGAATCACTGATCAGTATGATCGTTTTCTTTTCATACATGTTAAGGGGGTTTAAAAGTTCCTATTCCACCCATAAGTATTATTATGCTCTGTTTGGAGTGTTCCAGAACGAACCACTGAATATAAATATGACGTGTTTGTTAAACTTTACACAACCTGATCATGGATGATGTAGATTTACATATGTTGATTGTAAGGGAGGGAGTAGTTAACGAAGTACAAAAAGCTGACTTACCAAATCTGACCAAAGCATTAGAACTGCCCTAACTCACATCACTCCGGGTTAACCCATGACTCTAAAGCTCTGGTATTTCTTCTCCTTTTCAAACCTTACTTTTGATTGCGTTACTCCCAAGAACCCTCCACTAACCACCCCATATCCCTCACTTATTCTTACGCCTAGCACATGTTACTGCGGCTACGAATCGAGAAACATATGCGTATATTTTTCCCAAAGCGACGTGGACTTGGGCGAAGCTTCTGTTAAACAAGCCCTAAGCTAAGCTTGTTTATTTTCAGGTTGGTTTAGTTAAGGTTTATCTATCAGTATCGATTAGACCTAATTCTTATCAGCAATCTTTAAAAAAATCATGTGGATTGAAATAACTAAAACCTCGGTCAGGTTTCATAAGATGACTGTAAAAGGTATTCATAAAGCTGTGTGGCATCCTTATCTCATCTTCCCAGCTGATAAACAATATGGCATTTGGGTCAGTCTCATTGGCTCACATTTTGAGCAATCTTCAGTATTGCTATCCAGTAGGCGTCACTGGTTTCTATATTCCTATGGCACTTCTCACCATACTTAGAGTTTTTCTAATCTAGAAAATCAGGACTTAATAAGTAACTAAAGATGCTTCCGCCTTTACGTTTTTCAGTCAGATAAATGAAAGAGCAAAGTACAAAAAATTTATATATAGATCATGAACACTATTAAGGCAAAACTGTCTCAATGTTTGCAACCAGTACGTATACAAGACATACAGAGAGATTACTTTTCTTAAACAAAATAGTTGCAGTTGGTGAGAGATTCTACTGAGTTTGTAACATATGTCCAACATTCAGTGAATATGACTGAGTACACATCCATACATGACGAATTTCCTTATATGTCCAACATTCAGTTGGTCTGACGGAATACACATCCATGCATGATGAGTTTCCTTGTATGTCCAACATTCACTTGGTCTGACAACACACATCCATGCATGATCAATTTTCTTGTATGTCCAACATTGACTTGGTCTGACAACACACATCCATGCATGATGAATTTCCCTGTATGTTCAGCCCTCATGGCATACTGTGTCAAGGAATGATAAAGAACTGGCTCATACCTCCTTTGCCTCACTGAAGCAGCAGTGAAGTCCATACTACACACTTTAGCCCCCAAACCTCTAATGGGAGGTCGCACCATGAGAAGACCCTACAAATACATTAACTCTGGCCCTTTTATCTGAGTTATGTCGTTTCATGAATAACATTAGACCAAAACATGTAACAGCCAATGGCTGTTCGTATTGTACTCAGCCGGTTAATTTCTTTCGTATGAATCATTCGTTTCTCGTCAGGGAAAAAGGGAAAAAATTGCGTGGGATGGATGTTAGCCCATCCCAACCCTTTCCTCCAAGCTCTTCTGACCTGTACCGTCATGATATCCTATCCTCTTCTTCCAGACTATTGAGATTAGTGAGTGATCACTTGTGATCTGTAACCAGTCAGATTGGACGCAAGGACAGTTTCCATTGATCATCTGGCCTCTTTGTTTCAGATCCAGAATTTCAGTCCAGGGAACACCATGGTGGTAGAAATGGTCCCACAGGATACCAAGGCCAGCATCATCTGTGAAGCTCAGGGTAAGACTCTCTCTCTCTCTCTCTCTCTCTCTCTCTCTCTCTCTCTCTCTCTCTCTCTCTCTCTCTCTCTCTCTCTCTCTCTCTCTCTCTCTCTCTCCGTCAGGTTTGTTCAGAAGGATTACTTCATCAGCCGCAGGAACTTCGCGAGGAGTGATGAGACGCGGATGCTCTAGCAGGGAGGCCGATCACAATGACCTCGACGCCCTGGACAGACCAGACCCCACCCCAACACGCACCAGTCTGCTGCATGTTTTGAAATCTCGCGTAATTGTTTGTTCTAATCAGACCATTCTCACATTTTTTTTTTACACGTGTCTCATGTCACTGTGATAAATGACTGAATTCCAGTCTATTCCATTGACAATTTTTTATTTCTTATACTGTTCACATACTTGTTTGTTCTCCCGTTTGTGTACCTTTTGGTGAGCAACATTTACTGTACGTAATGCCTGTGTGTTAATATGAGATGCAACGACGTAGTGTGGCGCTTAGCGTTCCTAACCGTGATGCACGCAGCGGCCGCCCAGGGTCGAGCGCATAGGTTCGAATCCTGGTTACAGCAGACGGTCCACTTGCAAACCAAATCGTCTGAATTGCAATTCAACCTTCATAAAACACACACACACACACACACACATATATATATATATATATATATATATATATATATATATATATATATTTTTTTTTTTTTTTTTAAACTATTCGCCATTTCCCACGTTAGCGAGGTAGCGTTAAGAACAGAGGACTGGGCCTTTGTGGAATATCCTCACCTGGCCCCACTCTGTTCCTTCTTTTGGAAAAAAAAAAAAAACGAGAGGGGAGGATTTCCAGCTCCCCGCTCCCTCCCCTTTTAGTCGCCTTCTACGACACGCAGGGAATACATGGGAAGTATTCTTAATCCCCTATCCCCAGGGATATATATATATGTATACGTTGAGATGTATAGATATGTATATGTGCGTATATATATGTAGGTATATATATATATAATGAAATCACAGAACTCAAAGACTCAACACTCAGGAAGTCAGCCATGTTAACCAGCCAGGACCAGAAATCATGAAAATATTGTGCATATGTCTGGTTAGGGCAAAGCTCAGTCTGTTGGTATTAAGTGTCGAGTGCAAAGTTGCAACTTGAGCATGAAGTGTCCTGTGATATGTTGAATTAATGTTTGTTATGCTGAAGAGAGGGTTTATGTCCAGAATAAAGACAAGAAAATATTACTGCTATATGTTTGGGGAGTAAAGTCGCTAATGGGTTTATATCTAACAGAGCAGAGCTTATAATCAAATTGGAGGAATTGGTTGTTTAGTAAATATATTTTGTCAGTGCAGCACTTATTGAGGGAGGGATCTAAGAGTAGAGGTTGTGTTGCAGGAGTGAGCCTTCTATTCCTGTTTGGGTGTTGATGGTTGGCTGTTAAGTGGTTTGGGTGGCAGGAATCCAGTGCTGTTGCAAAGAATTGAGTGCCAGGACATAATGAGCTGGAATTGTATTGTATTTTTGCTTTGTTGTGAAGCTGCTCAAAGTATGTGATTGTCCTGAGTGGCCTGTTTAGTGTGCTTTGTAGTTTTATGATACTTTGGAAAAGGTGGATGATCAGGAAGGTGACGTGTATTTTGGGGTAGAACATATGAAACATTTACAGAGGATACTGAAGGATTATTTTCTTGTCCGAAGCAACTGTGAGCAAGTGTTCTGAAGGCATTCAGTTTGTTTATGAGCTCTGTTAATGTTTATGGTTTTGGAAGTGTGCACTGAGAGTATGCTGTATATGATTCCCAATATGTCTAGAGTTTAGTCATGTGGGAGTGATTGATCATTTGTGGTTATAAGAGGGTGGAGGTTTGCTTCATGTTTGTTGGGGTTGGGAGCGTGGCTGTATTTTTATAGGAATGCAGATATAGATGTATGTACTCAAATAATATATATATATATATATATATATATATATATATATATATATATATATATTTATTATTTATTTATTTTGCTTTGTCGCTGTCTCCCGCGTTAGCGAAGTAGCGCAAGGAAACAGACGAAAGAATGGCCCAACCCACCCACATATACATGTATATACATACACGTCCACACACGCAAATATACATACCTATACATCTCAACGTATACATATAAGAAGAGAGGAAAGTGATTGGTTCCCAGTGAATGTCGGTTTGCGGCAGGAGTGCGTGATGTCTCCATAAATGTTTAATTCGTTTATGGATGAGGTGGTTAGGCAAGTCATTGCAAGAGTTTTGGAGAGAGGGGCAAGTATGCAGTCTGTTGTGGATGAGAGGGCCTGGGAAGTGAGTCAGTTATTGTTTGCTGATGATACAGCGCTGGTGGCTGATTCGGGTCGAGAAACTGCAGAAGTTGGTGACTGAGTTTGGTAAAGTGTGCGAAAGGGGAATGTTGAGAGTAAATGTGAAAAAGAGCAAGGTTATTAGGTTCAGTAGGGTTGAAGGACAAGTTGATTGGGAAGTAAGTTTGAATGGAAAGAAACTGGAGGAAGTGAAGTGTTCTAGATATCTGGGAGTGGACTCTGCAGCGGATGGAACCGTTGAAGCGGAAGTGAGTCACAGGGTGGGGGAAGGGGCGAAGGTTCTGGGAGCGTTGAAGAATGAGTGAAAGGCTAGAACGTTATCTCGGAGAGCAAAAATGGGTTTGTTTGAAGGAATAGTGATTCCAACAATGTTATATGGTTGCGAGGCGTGGGCTATAGATAGAGTTGTGCGGTGGAGGGTGGATGTGTTGGAATTGAAATGTTTGAGGACAATATGTGGTGTAAGGTGGTTTCATCAAGTAAGTAATGAAAGCGTAACAAAAATGTGTGGCAACAAAAAGAGTGTGGTTGAGAGAGCAGAAGAGGGTGTGTTGAAATGGTTTGGACATATGGAGAGATTGAGTGAGTAAAGATTGACAAAGAGGATATATGTGTCAGAGGTGGAGGGAACAAGGAGAAATGGGAGACCAATTTGGAGGTAGAAGGCTGAAGTGAAAAACGTTTTGAGCGATCGTGGCCTGAACATACAGGAGGGTGAAAGGCGTGCAAGGAATAGTGTGAATTGGAACGATGTGGTATACCGGGATGGACGTGCTGTCAATGGATCGAACTAGGGCATGTGAAGTATCTGGGGTAAACCAAGGAAAGTTTTGTGGGGCTTGGATAAGGAAAGGGAGCTGTGGTTTCAGTGCCTTATACATGACAACTAGAGACTGAGTGTGAACGAATGTGGCCCTTGTTGTCTTTTCCTAGCGCTACCTCGCGCACATGTGGGGGGTGGGGGTAGTCATTTCATGTGTGGTGGGGTGGCAACGTGAAAGAATAAGGGCAGACAGTATGAATTATGTACATGTGTATATATGTACATGTCTATGTATGTATATATATGTATACGTTGAGATGTAAAGGTATGTATATGTGCGTGTGTGGACGTGTATGTAAATACATGTGTATGTAGGTGGGTTGGGCCATTTCTCTCGTCCGTTTCCTTGCGGTACCTCGCTAACGCGGGAGACAGCGACAAAGTATAATAGATAATAAATGAATATATATATATATATATATATATATATATATATATATATATATATATATGTATATATATATATATATATATATATTTATATACATATACATATATATATATATATATATATATATATATATATATATATATATATATATATATATATATATATATATATATATATATATATATATATACATATATATATATATATATATATATATATATATATATATATATATATATATATATTTTTTTTTTTTTTTTTGCTTTGTCGCTGTCTCCCGCGTTTGCGAGGTAGCGCAAGGAAACAGACGAAAGAAATGGCCCAACCCACCCCCATACACATGTATATACATACGTCCACACACGCAAATATACATACCTACACAGCTTTCCATTGTTTACCCCAGACGCTTCACATGCCCCGATTCAATCCACTGACAGCACGTCAACCCCGGTATACCACATCGCTCCAATTCACTCTATTCCTTGCCCTCCTTTCA
>NC_092247.1:13090366-13137866 GCF_036320965.1 Panulirus ornatus | reverse complement strand
CTCGCAACCATACAACATTGTTGGAACCACTATTCCTTCAAACATACCCATTTTTGCTTTCCGAGATAATGTTCTCGACTTCCACACATTCTTCAAGGCAGTTAATTCTCATTTCAATTAAGAAATGAAGTTGTTGTTGAAAGGTAATAGTTCTCTTATCAAAAGTTTGTCATCTTTGTCCCCTTCATTGCCATATATGTATGGACTTATCAAAACACATAAACAGAATTTTCCAGCAAGACCTATAGTGAGTTCAGTAGGCTCCATCACATATAAATCGTCAAAATGATTAGTTTCTTGAAGCCCTTTAGTGGGTAAGGTATCAAAGTCTAATTTCATGAACAAGGTAGATTTAGTCAACAAGCTAAACATTATCAATGTTGATTTTGATTTCAAACTAGTTAGCATTGATGTTTCCTCACTTTTTACTAAAGGTCCAGCTGATAACCTTTTAGAATATATATTTGATGCCTTGGATGATATTCATTTACCTGTTTCAAAGTCTAATTTCAGTGAACTGATAGAATTGTGTATGAAAGACTGTGTATTTCAATTCAGTGGAGATTATTATGCTCTAAAATTTGGTATGGCAATAGGTAACCCTCTTTAACCTGTACTAAGTATTACCTTTATATGGAATTTCTGAAACATAATTACTAAAGGATATCTTACCTTCTAATGCAATTCGGTTTAGGTATGTAGATGATGTTCTTTGTGTTTGGCCAACAAATGAAAATTTACAAATATTTCTCCCCTTACTTAACAATTTAGTACCTTCCATCAAATTTACTGTAGAATATAAAAATATTGGTGTGTTACCATTTTTAGATTGCATGATCCATAGGCAAGGAAACAAGTTATTAGCGTATACAGAAAACCCATCAAGGTATGCTCATATATCTATTATTACTCATCTTAACATTACAGAGTTAAATTATCATCATTTCAATTTATGTTCCTTAGGGCATTACGTATTTGCAGTCCAGAGTTTGTTGATGAGTTTGAGAAGATATATTCTATTGGATCTAAGTTAAAGTGCCCTAGATCTTTCATTGATAAATCCCTCAAGTTAACAAAGAAATCATTTTATAGAGTTGAGCCCAAACCTCTCATTGACACCAAGAATCTTTTAGTTGTCCGTTTTGATAATAATAACACTTCCGATGTTGCTTAAATTCTTTAATGTAAATGTTGCCTTTAGCAACAATAATACTATAAAGAATATCTTAATGAGGAATTCACAGAAAATTCTCTTGGATGCATCTATAAAGCGCCTTGTGGAAATTGTAATGTATTTTATGTTGGTCAAACTTGTAAGGATCTTTCTGTTAGACTTAAGCAACATAGATATAGTATAAGAACGGGACAAGAATCAAATGCCTTGTTTAATCACGTTAAAAACTATGATCATTGTATTGACTGGAGTAATGCCATCTCAGCTATTATCTCCAACTCTATTACCAAGAAAAATATCATTGAATCTTCTATTATTGGATACACAAAGAATTATAATCTTAATATTAGTGATGGTCTATACAAATTAGATAATTTATTGTTCATAAAATTTGTAAAATGATAAGTTTATGAACGCTAGTTGTATGTTTTAGACAATCACATGTTTACCAAATGGCGTGTTAGCTTCGTCTTTTAAATGTACATCAACTGACTTATATTTCTTCCATATAGTTTACCAGGAATACTCAACAAACTTATACCTCTGTAATTTGAGCACTCACCCTTATCCCGTTTGCCTTTGTACAATGGCACTATGCAAGCATTCCGCCAATCCTCAGGCACCTCACCATGAAACATATATACATTAAATAACCTTACCAACCAGTCAACAATACGGTCACCCCCTTTTTTAATAAATTCCACTGCAATACCATCCAAACCTGCTGCCTTGCCGGCTTTCATCTTTCGCAAAGCTTTCACTACCTCTTCTCTGTTTACCAAATCATTTTCCCTAACCCTCTCACTTTGCACACCACCTCGACCAAAACACTCTATATCTGCCACTCTATCATCAAACACATTCAACAAACCTTCAAAATACTCACTCCATCTCCTTCTTACATCACCACTACTTGTTATCACCTCCCCATTAGCCCCCTTCACTGAAGTTCCCATTTGCTCCTTTGACTTACGCACTTTCTTTACCTCCTTCCAAAACATCTTTTTATTCTCCCTATGCATAAGTATACGTATGTAAGTAGGAGAGATGGTCAGAGAGCGTTATTGGATTACGTGTTAATTGATTGGCACGCTAAAGAGAGACTTTTGGATGTTAATATGCTGAGAGGTGCAACTGGAGGGATGTCTGGTCATTATCTTGTGGAGGCGAAGGTGAAGATTTGTAGGGGTTTTCAGAAAAGGAGAGAGAATTTTGGGGTGAAGAGAGTGGTGAGATTAAGTGAGCTTGGGAAGGAGACTTGTGTGAGGAAGTACTAGGAGGGACTGAGTACAGAATGGAAAAAGGTGAGAATAAAGGAGGTAAGGGGAGTGGGGGAGGAATGGGATGTATTTAGGGAAGCAGTGATGGCTTGCGCAAAAGATTCTTGTGGCATGAGAAGAGTGGGAGGTGGGTTGATTAGAAAGGGTAGTGAGTGGTGGGATGAAGAAGTAAGATTATTAGTGAAAGAAAAGAGAGAGGCATTTGGACGATTTTTGCAGGGAAAAAATGCAAATGCGTGGGAAATGTATAAAAGAAAGAGGCAGGAGTTCAAGAGAAAGGTGCAAGAGGTGAAAAAGAGGGCAAATGAGAGTTGGGGTGAGAGAGTATCATTGAATTTTAAGGAGAAAATATATATATATATATATATATATATATATATATATATATATATATATATATATATATATATATATATATATATATATATATATATATATATATATATATATATATATATATATATAAGTTGTTAGAAGCAGTGAAAAGTTTTTATCGAGGATGTAAGGCATGTGTACGTGTAGGAAGAGAGGAAAGTGATTGGTTCTCAGTGAATGTAGGTTTGCGGCTGGGGTGTGTGATGTCTCCATGGTTGTTTAATTTGTTTATGGATGGGGTTGTTAGGGAGGTAAATGCAAGAGTTTTAGAAAGAGGGGCAAGTATGAAGTCTGTTGGGGATGAGAGAGCTTGGGAAGTGAGTCAGTTGTTGTTCTCTGATGATACAGCGCTGGTGGCTGATTCATGTGAGAAACTGCAGAAGCTGGTGACTGAGTTTGGTAAAGTGTGTGGAAGAAGAAAGTTAAGAGTAAATGTGAATAAGAGCAAGGTTATTAGGTACAGTAGGGTTGAGGGTCAAGTCAATTGGGAGGTGAGTTTGAATGGAGAAAAACTGGAGGAATTGAAGTGTTTTAGATATCTGGGAGTGGATCTGGCAGCGGATGGAACCATGGAAGCGGAAGTGGATCATAGGGTGGGGGAGGGGGCGAAAATTCTGGGGGCCTTGAAGAATGTGTGGAAGTCGAGGACATTATCTCGGAAAGCAAAAATGGGTATGTTTGAAGGAATAGTGGTTTCAACAATGTTGTATGGTTGCGAGGCGTGGGCTATGGATAGAGTTGTGCGCAGGAGGATGGATGTGCTGGAAATGAGATGTTTGAGGACAATGTGTGGTGTGAGGTGGTTTGATCGAGTGAGTAACGTAAGGGTAAGAGAGATGTGTGGAAATAAAAAGAGCGTGATTGAGAGAGCAGAAGAGGGTGTTTTGAAGTGGTTTGGGCACATGGAGAGAATGAGTGAGGAAAGATTGACCAAGAGGATATATGTGTCGGAGGTGGAGGGAACGAGGAGAAGAGGGAGACCAAATTGGAGGTGGAAAGATGGAGTGAAAAAGATTTTGTGTGATCGGGGCCTGAACATGCAGGAGGGTGAAAGGAGGGCAAGGAATAGAGTGAATTGGAGCGATGTGGTATACCGGGGTTGACGTGCTGTCAGTAGATTGAATCAAGGCATGTGAAGCGTCTGGGGTAAACCATGGAAAGCTGTGTAGGTATGTATATTTGCGTGTGTGGACGTATGTATATACATGTGTATGGAGGGGGTTGGGCCATTTCTTTCGTCTGTTTCCTTGCGCTACCTCGCAAACGCGGGAGACAGCGACAAAGTATGATAAAAAATAAATAAAATATAAATATATATATATATATATATATATATATATATATATATATATATATATATATATATATATATATATATATATATATATATATATATATATATATATATATATATATATATATATATATATATATATATATATATATATATATATATATATATATATATATATATATATATATATTAACTTTCTAAAATGGGAAACAGAAGAAGGAGTCACGCGGGGAGTGCTCATCCTCCTCGATGGCTCAGAGTGGGGTGCCTAAATGTGTGTGGATGTAACCAAGATGTGAAAAAAAAAAGGAGAGATAGGTAGTATGTTTGAGGAAAGGAACCTGGATGTTTTGGCTCTGAGTGAAACGAAGCTCAAGGGTAAAGGGGAAGAGTGGTTTGGAAATGTCTGGGGAGTGAAGTCAGGGGTTAGTGAGAGGACAAGAGCAAGGGAAGGAGTAGCAATACTCCTGAAACAGGAGTTGTGGGAGTATGTGATAGAATGTAAGAAAGTAAATTCTCGATTAATATGGGTAAAATTGAAAGTTGATGGAGAGAGGTGGGTGATTATTGGTGCATATGCACCTGGGCATGAGAAGGAAGATCATGAGAGGCAAGTGTTTTGGGAGCAGCTAAATGAGTGTGTTAGCGGTTTTGATGCACGAGACCGGGTTATAGTGATGGGTGATTTGAATGCAAAGGTGAGTAATGTGGCAGTTGAGGGAATAATTGGTATGCATGGGGTGTTCAGTGTTGTAAATGGAAATGGTGAAGAGCTTGTAGATTTATGTGCTGAAAAAGGACTGATGATTGGGAATACCTGGTTTAAAAAGCGAGATATACATAAGTATACTTATGTAAGTAGGAGAGATGGCCAGAGAGCGTTATTGGATTACGTGTTAATTGACAGGCGTGCGAAAGAGAGACTTTTGGATGTCAATGTGCTGAGAGGTGCAACTGGAGGGATGTCTGATCATTATCTTGTGGAGGCTAAGGTGAAGATTAGTATGGGTTTTCAGAAAAGAAGAGTGAATGTTGGGGTGAAGAAGGTGGTGAGAGTAAGTGAGCTTGGGAAGGAGACCTGTGTGAGGAAGTATCAGGAGAGACTGTGTACAGAATGGAAAAAGGTGATGGATTGCGCAAAAGATGCTTGTGGTATGAGAAGAGTGGGAGGTGGGCTGTTTAGAAAGGGTAGTGAGTGGTGGGATGAAGAAGTAAGAGTATTAGTGAAAGAGAAGAGAGAGGCATTTGGACGATTTTTGCAGGGAAAAAATGCAATTGAATGGGAGAAGTATAAAAGAAAGAGACAGGAGGTCAAGAGAAAGGTGCAAGAGGTGAAAAAAAGGGCAAATGAGAGTTGGGGTGAGAGAGTATCATTAAATTTTAGGGAGAATAAAAAGATGTTCTGGAAGGAGGTAAATAGGGTGCGTAAGACAAGGGAGCAAATGGGAACTTCAGTGAAGGGCGTAAATGGGGAGGTGAAAACAAGTAGTGGTGATGTGAGAAGGAGATGGAATGAGTATTTTGAAGGTTTGTTGAATGTGTCTGATGACAGAGTGGCAGATATAGGGTGTTTGGGTCGAGGTGGTGTGCAAAGTGAGAGGGTTAGGGAAAATGATTTGGTAAACAGAGAAGAGGTAGTAAAAGCTTTGCGGAAGATGAAAGCCGGCAAGGCAGCAGGTTTGGATGGTATTGCAGTGGAATTTATTAAAAAAGGGGGTGACTGTATTGTTGACTGGTTGGTAAGGTTATTTAATGTATGTATGACTCATGGTGAGGTGCCTGAGGATTGGCGAAATGCGTGCATAGTGCCATTGTACAAAGGCAAAGGGGATAAGAGTGAGTGCTCAAATTACAGAGGTATAAGTTTGTTGAGTATTCCTGGTAAATTATATGGGAGGGTATTGATTGAGAGGGTGAAGGCATGTACAGAGCATCAGATTGGGGAAGAGCAGTGTGGTTTCAGAAGTGGTAGAGGATGTGTGGATCAAGTGTTTGCTTTGAAGAATGTATGTGAGAAATACTTAGAAAAGCAAATGGATTTGTATGTAGCATTTATGGATCTGGAGAAGGCATATGATAGAGTTGATAGAGATGCTCTGTGGAAGGTATTAAGAATATATGGTGTGGGAGGCAAGTTGTTAGAAGCAGTGAAAAGTTTTTATCGAGGATGTAAGGCATGTGTACGTGTAGGAAGAGAGGAAAGTGATTGGTTCTCAGTGAATGTAGGTTTGCGGCAGGGGTGTGTGATGTCTCCATGGTTGTTTAATTTGTTTATGGATGGGGTTGTAAGGGAGGTAAATGCAAGAGTCTTGGAAAGAGGGGCAAGTATGAAGTCTGTTGGGGATGAGAGAGCTTGGGAAGTGAGTCAGTTGTTGTTCGCTGATGATACAGCGCTGGTGGCGGATTCATGTGAGAAACTGCAGAAGCTGGTGACGGAGTTTGGTAAAGTGTGTGGAAGAAGAAAGTTAAGAGTAAATGTGAATAAGAGCAAGGTTATTAGGTACAGTAGGGTTGAGGGTCAAGTCAATTGGGAGGTGAGTTTGAATGGAGAAAAACTGGAGGAAGTGAAGTGTTTTAGATATCTGGGAGTGGGTCTGTCAGCGAATGGAACCATGGAAGCGGAAGTGGATCATAGGGTGGGGGAGGGGGCGAAAATTTTGGGAGCCTTGAAAAATGTGTGGAAGTCGAGAACATTATCTCGGAAAGCAAAAATGGGTATGTTTGAAGGAATAGTGGTTTCAACAATGTTGTATGGTTGCGAGGCGTGGGCTATGGATAGAGTTGTGCGCAGGAGGATGGATGTGCTGGAAATGAGATGTTTGAGGACAATGTGTGGTGTGAGGTGGTTTGATCGAGTGAGTAACGTAAGGGTAAGAGAGATGTGTGGAAATAAAAAGAGCGTGATTGAGAGAGCAGAAGAGGGTGTTTTGAAGTGGTTTGGGCACATGGAGAGAATGAGTGAGGAAAGATTGACCAAGAGGATATATGTGTCGGAGGTGGAGGGAACGAGGAGAAGAGGGAGACCAAATTGGAGGTGGAAAGATGGAGTGAAAAAGATTTTGTGTGATCGGGGCCTGAACATGCAGGAGGGTGAAAGGAGGGCAAGGAATAGAGTGAATTGGAGCGATGTGGTATACCGGGGTTGACGTGCTGTCAGTAGATTGAATCAAGGCATGTGAAGCGTCTGGGGTAAACCATGGAAAGCTGTGTAGGTATGTATATTTGCGTGTGTGGACGTATGTATATACATGTGTATGGAGGGGGTTGGGCCATTTCTTTCGTCTGTTTCCTTGCGCTACCTCGCAAACGCGGGAGACAGCGACAAAGTATGATAAAAAATAAATAAAATATAAATATATATATATATATATATATATATATATATATATATATATATATATATATATATATATATATATATATATATATATATATATATATATATATATATATATATATATATATATATATATATATATATATATATATATATATATTAACTTTCTAAAATGGGAAACAGAAGAAGGAGTCACGCGGGGAGTGCTCATCCTCCTCGATGGCTCAGAGTGGGGTGCCTAAATGTGTGTGGATGTAACCAAGATGTGAAAAAAAAAAGGAGAGATAGGTAGTATGTTTGAGGAAAGGAACCTGGATGTTTTGGCTCTGAGTGAAACGAAGCTCAAGGGTAAAGGGGAAGAGTGGTTTGGAAATGTCTGGGGAGTGAAGTCAGGGGTTAGTGAGAGGACAAGAGCAAGGGAAGGAGTAGCAATACTCCTGAAACAGGAGTTGTGGGAGTATGTGATAGAATGTAAGAAAGTAAATTCTCGATTAATATGGGTAAAATTGAAAGTTGATGGAGAGAGGTGGGTGATTATTGGTGCATATGCACCTGGGCATGAGAAGGAAGATCATGAGAGGCAAGTGTTTTGGGAGCAGCTAAATGAGTGTGTTAGCGGTTTTGATGCACGAGACCGGGTTATAGTGATGGGTGATTTGAATGCAAAGGTGAGTAATGTGGCAGTTGAGGGAATAATTGGTATGCATGGGGTGTTCAGTGTTGTAAATGGAAATGGTGAAGAGCTTGTAGATTTATGTGCTGAAAAAGGACTGATGATTGGGAATACCTGGTTTAAAAAGCGAGATATACATAAGTATACTTATGTAAGTAGGAGAGATGGCCAGAGAGCGTTATTGGATTACGTGTTAATTGACAGGCGTGCGAAAGAGAGACTTTTGGATGTCAATGTGCTGAGAGGTGCAACTGGAGGGATGTCTGATCATTATCTTGTGGAGGCTAAGGTGAAGATTAGTATGGGTTTTCAGAAAAGAAGAGTGAATGTTGGGGTGAAGAAGGTGGTGAGAGTAAGTGAGCTTGGGAAGGAGACCTGTGTGAGGAAGTATCAGGAGAGACTGTGTACAGAATGGAAAAAGGTGATGGATTGCGCAAAAGATGCTTGTGGTATGAGAAGAGTGGGAGGTGGGCTGTTTAGAAAGGGTAGTGAGTGGTGGGATGAAGAAGTAAGAGTATTAGTGAAAGAGAAGAGAGAGGCATTTGGACGATTTTTGCAGGGAAAAAATGCAATTGAATGGGAGAAGTATAAAAGAAAGAGACAGGAGGTCAAGAGAAAGGTGCAAGAGGTGAAAAAAAGGGCAAATGAGAGTTGGGGTGAGAGAGTATCATTAAATTTTAGGGAGAATAAAAAGATGTTCTGGAAGGAGGTAAATAGGGTGCGTAAGACAAGGGAGCAAATGGGAACTTCAGTGAAGGGCGTAAATGGGGAGGTGAAAACAAGTAGTGGTGATGTGAGAAGGAGATGGAATGAGTATTTTGAAGGTTTGTTGAATGTGTCTGATGACAGAGTGGCAGATATAGGGTGTTTGGGTCGAGGTGGTGTGCAAAGTGAGAGGGTTAGGGAAAATGATTTGGTAAACAGAGAAGAGGTAGTAAAAGCTTTGCGGAAGATGAAAGCCGGCAAGGCAGCAGGTTTGGATGGTATTGCAGTGGAATTTATTAAAAAAGGGGGTGACTGTATTGTTGACTGGTTGGTAAGGTTATTTAATGTATGTATGACTCATGGTGAGGTGCCTGAGGATTGGCGAAATGCGTGCATAGTGCCATTGTACAAAGGCAAAGGGGATAAGAGTGAGTGCTCAAATTACAGAGGTATAAGTTTGTTGAGTATTCCTGGTAAATTATATGGGAGGGTATTGATTGAGAGGGTGAAGGCATGTACAGAGCATCAGATTGGGGAAGAGCAGTGTGGTTTCAGAAGTGGTAGAGGATGTGTGGATCAAGTGTTTGCTTTGAAGAATGTATGTGAGAAATACTTAGAAAAGCAAATGGATTTGTATGTAGCATTTATGGATCTGGAGAAGGCATATGATAGAGTTGATAGAGATGCTCTGTGGAAGGTATTAAGAATATATGGTGTGGGAGGCAAGTTGTTAGAAGCAGTGAAAAGTTTTTATCGAGGATGTAAGGCATGTGTACGTGTAGGAAGAGAGGAAAGTGATTGGTTCTCAGTGAATGTAGGTTTGCGGCAGGGGTGTGTGATGTCTCCATGGTTGTTTAATTTGTTTATGGATGGGGTTGTTAGGGAGGTAAATGCAAGAGTCTTGGAAAGAGGGGCAAGTATGAAGTCTGTTGGGGATGAGAGAGCTTGGGAAGTGAGTCAGTTGTTGTTCGCTGATGATACAGCGCTGGTGGCGGATTCATGTGAGAAACTGCAGAAGCTGGTGACGGAGTTTGGTAAAGTGTGTGGAAGAAGAAAGTTAAGAGTAAATGTGAATAAGAGCAAGGTTATTAGGTACAGTAGGGTTGAGGGTCAAGTCAATTGGGAGGTGAGTTTGAATGGAGAAAAACTGGAGGAAGTGAAGTGTTTTAGATATCTGGGAGTGGGTCTGTCAGCGAATGGAACCATGGAAGCGGAAGTGGATCATAGGGTGGGGGAGGGGGCGAAAATTTTGGGAGCCTTGAAAAATGTGTGGAAGTCGAGAACATTATCCCGGAAAGCAAAAATGGGTATGTTTGAAGGAATAGTGGTTCCAACAATGTTGTATGGTTGCGAGGCGTGGGCTATGGATAGAGTTGTGCGCAGGAGGATGGATGTGCTGGAAATGAGATGTTTGAGGACAATGTGTGGTGTGAGGTGGTTTGATCGAGTAAGTAACGTAAGGGTAAGAGAGATGTGTGGAAATAAAAAGAGCGTGGTTGAGAGAGCAGAAGAGGGTGTTTTGAAATGGTTTGGGCACATGGAGAGAATGAGTGAGGAAAGATTGACCAAGAGGATATATGTGTCGGAGGTGGAGGGAACGAGGAGAAGAGGGAGACCAAATTGGAGGTGGAAAGATGGAGTGAAAAGGATTTTGTGTGATCGGGGCCTGAACATGCAGGAGGGTGAAAGGAGGGCAAGGAATAGAGTGAATTGGAGCGATGTGGTATACAGGGGTTGACGTGCTGTCAGTGGATTGAATCAAGGCATGTGAAGCGTCCGGGGTGAACCATGGAAGGCTGTGTAGGTATGTATATTTGCGTGTGTGGACGTGTGTATGTACATGTGTATGGGGGGGGTTGGGCCATTTCTTTCGTCTGTTTCCTTGCGCTACCTCGCAAACGCGGGAGACAGCGACGAGGTATAAAAAAAAAAAAAAAAAAAAAAAAATATATATATATATATTTATATATATATATATATATATATATATATATATATATATATATATATATATATATATATATATATATATATATTATGTATATCTTTTATACTTTGTCGCTGTCTGCCGCGTTAGCAAGGTAGCGCAAGGAAACCGACGAAAGAATGGCCCAACCCGCCCACATCCACATGTATATTTATACAAGGCCACACACGCATATGTACATACGTATACATTTCAACATATACATATATATTCATGTACACATATACATATATACACATGTACTTAATTCCCTGGGGATAGGGGAGAAAGAATACTTCCCGCGTATTCCCCGTGTGTCGTGGAAGGCGACCAGAGGGCGCGGTAGTTGGTTGCTAAAAACCCTCCCCTTCTTATATTTAACTTTTTGAAAGGGGAAGCAGATGGATTCATGCTGGGAGTGCTCATCCTCCTCGAAGGCTCAGATTGGGGGTGTCTAAATGTGTGAATGTAACAAAGATGAGAAAAAAGGAGATATAGATAGTATGTTTGAGGAAAGGAACCTGGATGTTTTGGCTCTGAGTGAAATGAAGTTCAAAGGTAAAGGTGAAGTATGGTTTGGGAATGCCTTGGAAGTGAAGTCAGGTGTTGATGAGAGGACAAGAGCAAAGGACTGAGTAACACTACTCCTGAAGTATATGGAAGTATATGGGAGTATGTGGAAGAGTGAAAGAAAGTAAACTCTAGATTGATATGGGTAAAACTGAAAGTGGATGGAGAGAGATGGGTGATTATAGTTGCCTATGCACCTGGTCTTGAGAAGAAAGATCATGAGGGGCAAGTGTTTTGGAAGCAGCTGAGTGAGTGGATTAGCAGCTTTGATACACGAGACCGGTTAATTTGACTGCAAAGGTGAGTAATGTGGCAGTTGAGGGTATAATTGGTGTACATGGGGTGTTCAGTGTTGTAAATGGAAATGGTAAAGAGCTTGTAGATTTGTATGCTGAAAAAGGACTAGTGATTGGGAATGCCAGGTTTAAAAAGAGAGATATACATATGTATGCGTATGTAGGTAGGAGAGATGGCCAGAGAGCATTATTGGATTATGTGTTAATTGATAGGCGCCTGAAAGAGAGACATTTGGATGTTGATGTGCTGAGAGGGGCAGCTGGAAGGATGTCTGATCATTATCTTGTGGAGGCGAAAGTGAAGATTTGTAGAGGTTTTCAGAAAAGAAGAGAGAGTGTTGGGGTGAAGAGAGTGGTGAGAGTAAGTAAGCTTGGAAAGGAGACTTGTGTGAGTAAGTACCAGGAGAGACTGAGTACAGAATGGAAAAAAGTGAAAGCAAATGACGTAAGGGAAGTGGGGGAGGAATGGGATGTATTTGGGGAAGCAGTGTTGACTTTCGCAAAAGATGCTTGTGGCATGAGAAAGATGGGAGGTGGACAGATTAGAAAAGGCAGTGAGTGGTCGGAGGAAGAAGTAAGATTGTTAGTGAAAGAGAAGAGAGAGGCGTTTGGACAATTTTTACAGGGAAGTAATGCGAATGACCGGGAGATGTATAAAAGGCAGGAGGTCAAGAGAAAGGTGCAAGAGGTGAAAAAGAGGGCAAATAAGTGTTGGTCTGAGGGGGTATCATTAAATTTTAGTAAGAATTAAAAGATGATTTGGAAGGAGGTGAATAAAGTGTGTAAGACAAGAGAACAAATGGGAACATCGGTGAAGGGGGCTAATGGAGAGGTAATAACAATTAGTGGTGAAGTGAGAAGGAGATGGAGTGAGTATTTTGAAGGACTGTTGAATGTGTCTGGTGATAGAGCGGCAGATAGGGGGTTTTTGGTCGAGGTGGTGTGCGAAGAGAAAGGGTCAGGGAGAATAGTTTGGTAAACAGAAAAGAGGTAGTGGATGCTTTGCGAAAGATGAAAGCCGGGAAGGCGGTGGGTTTGGATGGTATTGCAGTGAAATTAATTAAAAAAGGGGGTGACTGTGTTGTTGACCAGTTGGCGAGGATATTCAGTTTACGTATGGTTAATAGTTAAGTGCCTGAGGATTGACGGAATGCGTGCATGGTGCCATTGTATAAAGGCAAAGGGGATAAAAGTGTGTGTTGAAATCACAGATGTATAAGTCTGTTGAGTATTCCTAGGGTATTATATGTTACTTTTGGAGATTTATAGATCTGTTTCCAAACTATTTCCTCAATTTCATTTCTTTCATATCTTGATAGTAAGGTACTTTCAAGGCCGACGTATTGCAGGTTGATACTTCGCCGATATTCCACAATATCTACGTCCAACTTTGTGGAGCTCCCACTACTTCGGGTCGGCTGTCAAAAAGCTTTTCTCAAGGTCTCCTCAGAGTCCTCCTTAAGTCTCTCTCAAGTCTGCTCATCAAGTCTTCCCCATATCTTCACAAGATCCTTGCCAGGTCTTCCTCAAGTCTTCTCCAAATCATCCAATTGTCTTTCTCAAATCATCCCTACATCCTCCCCAGCCTTCCTTGAGCACTAAAGACTACGGTGTGTAGTGAAAAACTCCTCAGATCTACCTACATCACTTCCCTTCTGGATTTTTTCCCTAAATCTTCCTTAGTATCATTCCAAGTACCCCCTAAGTCCTCTGTAGGTCTTCACCAGGTCCTCCAACATATTCTTTGCAATTCCTTCCCAAATCTTCCTCAACTCCTACCCAGGTTCTGTTTAAGTGTTCATCAAGACCCTCTTGGGGTCTACCCAGGTCTTCCCTAAATCTTTCTTAGGCTTTCTCCAGGTGTTTCCCAACCAAGTTCTCAACGATACGTTGGGTGCAAATAGATATATTTCATAGTATCATCAACCCGCGTTTCATCTCAAGTACAAACAGTGATTCTTTTTTACATATTTTTGGAACGAGAGATTCTGCTTTATGTATATAAGATTCCTAGGCTCCTTGCTATCTCCCCTTTCGATTCTTTTTATTTTGTTTTTCGCTCTGTCAAACTTTCCATCTGCCAAACCCAACAACGTCGTTCGACCTGCGTGGGTTGGAGAATTGATCGTGTGAACTGATCCAATCCTTCATTATCACAAACTAGGCAACGGACTTGAGGGCTGAAGGTGACACGTCGTTCTCCTCTTGCTTTCAGCCGAATCACACAGTACACGGCAGGCTAGTTCATCAGCAGGCAATCCTGTTATTGGTCAATGGCTCTTGTGTTACGGGTTTACTCTGCGTACTACATGATGTGGCTGTCTCTCTCAGCGGTTTATTTCCACTATATATTGTGTCTAAGAGCAGGATTTTGCCTTTATTGAGAAATTAGCTGCCTGTGAATCGTACAGCAAACATATTTGCAAATTCAGAGGTTGGGATAATTTTCTTTTTGCTCTCTCTCTCTCTCTCTCTCTCTCTCTCTCTCTCTCTCTCTCTCTCTCTCTCTCTCTCTCTCTCTCTCTCTCTCTCTCTCTCTCTCTCTCTCTCTCTCTCTCTCTCCCTCGCTCTTTCATTCTCCCCAGGTTACATCACTGTGAATAACAGCTTGGGGTTGCCTCGCCAGTACTGCGTGTTCCCGTTCACGTACGGAGGGTCGGTCTACCACACCTGCACCAGGAGAGACGCGGACGTCCCCTGGTGTGCGATCAGACGAGATCCAAATGATACCGTCATAGAACATGGAACGTGCTCCAAGGCTCTTGTTAAGTGTAAGTTGATGCACTACATGGATTTTGGAGAATGTTTATCAATGTCCACATAGGATGTTATATATTCTGAGATAGCTGCTCTGAGGCAGCGTATCTGCCTGCCTCGCAGTAGGACCAAGGTTCAAATCCTTGGCTCCCAGAGTTCAATCCTCAAATATATATATATATATATATATATATATATATATATATATATATATATATATATATATATATATATATATATATATATATATATATATATATATATATATATGTATACATATCCCTCGCGATAGGGGAGAAAGAATACTTCCCACGCATTCCTCACATGTCGTTGAAGGTGGCGTCACTAAAGGGGACGGGAGCGGGGGGCTGGAAACCCTCTCCTCCTTGTATCTTAACTTTCTAGAATGGGAAACAGAAGAAGGAGTCACGCGGGGAGTGCTCATCCTTCTCGTTGGCACAGATTGTGATGTCTAAATGTGTGTGGATGTAACCAAGTTGAGAAAAAAGGAGAGACAGGTAGCATGTTTGAGGAAAGGAACCTGGAGGTTTTGGCTCTGAGCGAAACGAAGCTCAAGGGTAAAGGGGAAGAGTGGTTTAGGAATGTCTTGGGAGTAAAGTCAGGAGTTAGTGAGGGGACAAGAGCAAGGGAAGGAGTAGCACTACTCTTGAAACAGGAGTGGTGGGAGTATGTGCTAGAGTGTAAGAAAGTAAACTCTAGGTTGATAGAGGTAAAACTGAAAGTGGATGGAGAGAGATGGGTGATTATTGGTGCATATGCACCTGGGCATGAGAAGAAAGATCATGAGAGGCAAGTGTTTTGGGAGCAGCTGAATGAGTGTGTTAGTGGTTTTGATGCACGAGACCGGGTTATAATGATGGGTGATTTGAATGCAAAGGTGAGTAATGTGGCAGTCGAGTGAATAATTGGTGTACATGAGGTGTTCAGTGTTGTAAATGGAAATGGTGAAGAGCTTGTAGATTTATGTGCTGAAAAAGGACTGATGATTGGGAATACCTGGTTTAAAAAGCGAGATATACATAAGTATACTTATGTAAGTAGGAGAGATGGCCAGAGAGCGTTATTGGATTACGTGTTAATTGACAGGCGCGCGAAAGAGAGACTTTTGGATGTTAATGTGCTGAGAGGTGCAACTGGAGGGATGTCTGATCATTATCTTGTGGAGGGGAAGGTGACGATTTGTATAGGTTTTCAGAAAAGAAGAGAGATCGTTGGGATGAGGAGAGAGGTGAAAGTAAGTTAGCTTGGGAAGGAGACTTGTGTGAGGAAGTACCAGGAGTGACTGAGTAAAGAATGGAAAAAGGTGAGAACAAAGGAGGTAAGGGGAGTGGGGGAGGAATGGGATGTATTTAGGGAAGCAGTGATGGTTTGCGCAAGAGATGCTTGTGGCATGAGAAGCGTGGGAGGTGGGTTGATTAGAAAGGGTAGTGAGTGGTGGGATGAAGAAGTAAGATGATTAGTGAAAAAGAAGAGAGAGGCATTTGAACGATTTTTTCAGGGAAAGAATGCATATGAGTGGGAGATGTATAAAAGAAAGAGGCAGGAGGTCAAGAGAAAGGTGCAAGAGATGAAAAAGAGGGCAAATGAGAGTTGAGGTGAGAGAGTATCATTAAATTTTAGAGAGAATATAAAGATGTTTTGGAAGGAGGTAAATAAAGAACGGCAGACAAATGGAAACTTCAGTGAAGAGGGCTAATGGGGAGGTGATAACAAGTAGTGGTGATGTGAGAAGGAGATGGTGTGAGTATTTTGAAGGTTTGTTGAATGTGTTTGATGATAGAGTGGCAGGTATATGGTGTGTTCTTCGAGGTGGTGTGCAAAGTGAGAGGGTTAGGGAGAATGATTTGGTAAACAGAGAAGAGGTAGTATAAGCTTTGCGGAAGATGAAAGCCGGCAAGGCAGCGGGTTTGGATGATACTGCAGTGGAATTTATTAAAAAAGGGGGTGACTGTATTGTTGGCTGGTTGGTAACATTATTTAATGTATGTATGACTCATGGTGAGGTGCCTGAGGACTGGCGGAATGCTTGCATAGTGCCATAGTACAAAGGGAAAGGGGATAAAAGTGAGTGCTCAAATTACAGAGGTATAAGTTTGTTGAGAATTCCTGGGAGATTATATAGAAGGGTATTGACTGAGAGGGTGAAGGCATGTACAGAGCATCAGATTGGGGAAGAGCAGTGTGGTTTCAGAAGTGGTAGAGGATGTGTGGATCAGGTGTTTGCTTTGAAGAATGTATGTGAGAAATACTTAGAAAAGCAAATGGATTTGTAGGTAGCATTTATGGATCTGGAGAAGGCATATGATAGAGTTGATAGAGATGCTCTGTAGAAGGTACTAAGAATATATGGTGTGGGAGGCAAGTTGTTAGAAGCAGTGAAAAGTTTATATCGAGGATGTAAGGCATGTGTACGTGTAGGAAGAGAGGAAAGTGATTGGTTCCCAGTGAATGTAGGTTTGCGGGAGGGATGTGTGATGTCTCCATGGTTGTTTAATTTGTTTATGGATGGGGTTGTTAGAGAGGTGAATGCAAGAGTTTTGGAAAGAGGGGCAAGTATGCAGTCTGTTGTGGATGAGAGAGCTTGGGAAGTGAGTCAGTTGTTGTTCGCTGATGATACAGCGCTGGTGGCTGATTCATGTGAGAAACTGCAGAAGCTGGTGGCTGAGTTGGGTAAAGTGTGTGAAAGAAGAAAGTTAAGAGTAATTGTGAATAAGAGCAAGGTTATTAGGTACAGTTTCTCACACGAAGTACAGCTTCTGTAGTTTCTCACCCGAATCAGCCACCAGCGCTGTATCATCAGCGAACAACTGACTCACTTCCCAAGCTCTCTCATCCACAACAGACTCTATACTTGCCCTTCTTTCCAAAACTCTTGCATTCACTTCCCTAACAACCCCATCCATAAACAAATCAAACAACCATGGAGACATCACACACCCCTGCCGCAAACCAACATTCACTGAGAACCAATCACTTTCTTCTCTTCCTACACGTACACCTGCCTTACATCCTCGATAAAAACTTTTCACTGCTTCTAACAACTTGCCTTCTACACCATATATTCTTAATACCTTCCACAGAGCATCTCTATCAATTCTATCATGTGCCTTCTCCAGATCCATAAATGCTATATACAAATCCATTTGCTCTTCTAAATGTTTCTCACATACATTCTTCAAAGCAAGCACCTGATCCCAACATCCTCTACCACTTCTGAAACAACACTGCTATTCCCCAATCTGATGCTCTGTACATGCCTTCACCCTCTCAATCAATACCCTCTTACATAATTTCCCAGGAATACGCAACAAACTTATATCTCTGTAATTTGAGCACTCACCTTTGTCCCATTTGCTTTTGTACAAATGGCACTATGCACGCATTCCGCCAATCCTCAGGCACCTCACCATGAATCATACATACATTAAATAACCTAACCAACCAGTCAACAATACAGTCACCCCCTTTTTTAATAAATTCCACTTCAGTACCATCTAAACCTGCTGCCTTGCTGGCTTTCATCTTCTGCAAAGCTTTCACTACCTCTCCTCTGTTTACCAAATCATTCTCCCTAACCCTCTCACTTTGCACACCACCTCGACCAAAACACCCTATATCTGCCACTCTGTCATCAAGCGCATTCAACAAACCTTCAAAATATTATCATTATCATTATCTTTTGTCTCTTTCTCCCGCGTTACCGAGGTAGCGCAAGGAAACAGACGAAAAAATGGCCCAAGCCATCCGCATACACATGTATATACATAAACGCCCACACACCCACATATACATACCTATACATTTCCACATATACATCCATATACATACACAGACATATACATATATACAGATGTACATATTGATACATGCTGCCTTCATCCCTTCCCGCCGCCACCCCATCACACGTGAAATGGCACCCCACTTCCTCCGCGTGCGCGCGAGGTAGAGCTATGAAAAGACAAAGGCCATATTTGCTCACACTCAATCTCTAGCTGTCATATGTAATTCACCGAAACCACAGCTCCCTCTCCACATCCAGGCCCCACAAAACTCTCCATGGTTTACCCCAGACGCTTCAGATGCCCTGGTTCAATCCATTGACAGAACGTCCACCCCGGTATACCACATCGTTCCAATTCGTTCTATTCCTTGCACGCCTTTCACCCTCCTATATATTGAGGCCCCGATCGCTCTAAATCTTTTTCACTATCCTTCCACCTCCAATTTGGTCTCCCGCTTCTCGTTCCCTTTACCTCTGACTCATATATCCTTTTTGTCAATCTTTCCTCACTCATTCTCTCCATGTGACCAAACCATTTCAATACACCCTCTTCTGCTCTCGCCACCACACTCTTTTCATTACCACATATCTCTCTTAACCTTTCATTACTTAATCAAACCACCTCACACCACATATTGTCCCCAAACATTTCAATTCCAACACATCCACCCTCCTCCGCATAACCCTATCTATAGCCCACACCTCGCAACCATGTAACATTGTTGGAACCACTATTCCTTCAAACATATCCATTTTTGCTTTCCGAGATAATGTTCTCGTTCCCGACCTACATTCGGGCAGTCACTTGTTTACCAAATGGCGTCCTTGCTACGTCTCTTCGTTGTATATCAACTGACTGTTATATTTCTATTTCGTATATCCCCTGATGATGTGATTATTACGCGAAAGTGCATTTTGGAAGTTATCGTGCTTCATTTCCCTGTGGACTTATACGAATATATATATATACATATATATATATATATATATATATATATATATATATATATATATATATATATATATATATATATATATATATATATATATATATATATATATACATATATATATACATATATATTTTTTTTTTTTTTTTTTTTTTATACTTTGTCGCTGTCTCCCGCGTTTGCGAGGTAGCGCAAGGAAACAGACGAAAGAAATGGCCCAACCCCCCCCCCCCCATACACATGCACATACACACGTCCACACACGCAAATATACATACCTACACAGCTTTCCATGGTTTACCCCAGACGCTCCACATGCCTTGCTTCAATCCACTGACAGCACGTCAACCCCTGTATACCACATGACTCCAATTCACTCTATTTCTTGCCCTCCTTTCACCCTCCTGCATGTTCAGGCCCCGATCACACAAAATCTTTTTCACTCCATCTTTCCACCTCCAATTTGGTCTCCCTCTTCTCCTCGTTCCCTCCACCTCCGACACATATATCCTCTTGGTCAATCTCTCCTCACTCATTCTCTCCATGTGCCCAAACCATTTCAAAACACCCTCTTCTGCTCTCTCAACCACGCTCTTTTTACTTCCACACATCTCTCTTACCCTTACGTTACTTACTCGATCAAACCACCTCACACCACACATTGTCCTCAAACATCTCATTTCCAGCACATCCATCCTCCTGCGCACATCTCTATCCATAGCCCACGCCTCGCAACCATACAACATTGTTGGAACCACTATTCCCTCAAACATACCCATTTTTGCTTTCCGAGATAATGTTCTCGACTTCCACACATTTTTCAAGGCTCCCAAAATTTTCGCCCCCTCCCCCACCCTATGATCCACTTCCGCTTCCATGGTTCCATCCGCTGACAGATCCACTCCCAGATATCTAAAACACTTCACTTCCTCCAGTTTTTCTCCATTCAAACTCACCTCCCAATTGACTTGACCCTCACCCCTACTGTACCTAATAACCTTGCTCTTATTCACATTTACTCTCAACTTTCTTCTTCCACACACTTTACCAAACTCAGTCACCAGCTTCTGCAGTTTCTCACATGAATCAGCCACCAGCGCTGTATCATCAGCGAACAACAACTGACTCACTTCCCAAGCTCTCTCATCCCCAACAGACTTCATACTTGCCCCTCCCTCCAGGACTCTTGCATTTACCTCCCTTACAACCCCATCCATAAACAAATTAAACAACCATGGAGACATCACACACCCCTGCCGCAAACCTACATTCACTGAGAACCAATCACTTTCCTCTCTTCCTACACGTACACATGCCTTACATCCTCGATAAAAACTTTTCACTGCTTCTAACAACTTGCCTCCCACACCATATATTCTTAATACCTTCCACAGAGCATCTCTATCAACTCTATCATATGCCTTCTCCAGATCCATAAATGCTACCTACAAATCCATTTGCTTTTCTAAGTATTTCTCACATACATTCTTCAAAGCAAACACCTGATCTACACATCCTCTACCACTTCTGAAACCGCACTGCTCTTCCCCAATCTGATGCTCTGTACATGCCTTCACCCTCTCAATCAATACCCTCCCATATAATTTACCAGGAATACTCAACAAACTTATACCTCTGTAATTTGAGCACTCACTCTTATCCCCTTTGCCTTTGTACAATGGCACTATGCACGCATTCCGCCAATCCTCAGGCACCTCACCATGAGTCATACATACATTAAATAACCTTACCAACCAGTCAACAATACAGTCACCCCCTTTCTTAATAAATTCCACTGCAATACCATCCAAACCTGCTGCCTTGCCGGCTTTCATCTTCCGCAAAGCTTTTACTACCTCTTCTCTGTTTACCAAATCATTTTCCCTAACCCTCTCACTTTGCACACCACCTCGACCAAAACACCCTATATCTGCCACTCTGTCATCAGACACATTCAACAAACCTTCAAAATACTCATTCCATCTCCTTCTCACATCACCGCTACTTGTTATCACCTCCCCATTTACGCCCTTCACTGAAGTTCCCATTTGCTCCCTTGTCTTACGCACCCTATTTACCTCCTTCCAGAACATCTTTTTATTCTCCCTAAAATTTACTGATAGTCTCTCACCCCAACTCTCATTTGCCCTTTTTTTCACCTCTTGCACCTTTCTCTTGACCTCCTGTCTCTTTCTTTTATACTTCTCCCACTCAATTGCATTTTTTCCCTGCAAAAATCGTCCAAATGCCTCTCTCTTCTCTTTCACTAATACTCTTACTTCTTCATCCCACCACTCACTACCCTTTCTAAACAGCCCACCTCCCACTCTTCTCATGCCACAAGCATCTTTTGCGCAATCCATCACTGATTCCCTAAATACATCCCATTCCTCCCCCACTCCCCTTACTTCCATTGTTCTCACCTTTTTCCATTCTGTACACAGTCTCTCCTGGTACTTCCCCACACAGGTCTCCTTCCCAAGCTCACTTACTCTCACCACCTTCTTCACCCCAACATTCACTCCTCTTTTCTGAAAACCCATACTAATCTTCACCTTAGCCTCCACAAGATAATGATCAGACATCCCTCCAGTTGCACCTCTCAGCACATTAACATCCAAAAGTCTCTCTTTCGCACGCCTGTCAATTAACACGTAATCCAATAACGCTCTCTGGCCATCTCTCCTACTTACATAAGTATACTTATGTATATCTCGCTTTTTAAACCAGGTATTCCCAATCATCAGTCCTTTTTCAGCACATAAATCTACAAGCTCTTCACCATTTCCATTTACAACACTGAACACCCCATGCATACCAATTATTCCCTCAACTGCCACATTACTCACCTTTGCATCCAAATCACCCATCACTATAACCCGGTCTCGTGCATCAAAACCGCTAACACACTCATTTAGCTGCTCCCAAAACACTTGCCTCTCATGATCTTTCTTCTCATGCCCAGGTGCATATGCACCAATAATCACCCACCTCTCTCCATCAACTTTCAATTTTACCCATATTAATCGAGAATTTACTTTCTTACATTCTATCACATACTCCCACAACTCCTGTTTCAGGAGTATTGCTACTCCTTCCCTTGCTCTTGTCCTCTCACTAACCCCTGACTTCACCCCCCAGACATTTCCAAACCACTCTTCCCCTTTACCCTTGAGCTTCGTTTCACTCAGAGCCAAAACATCCAGGTTCCTTTCCTCAAACATACTACCTATCTCTCCTTTTTTCACATCTTGGTTACATACACACACATTTAGGCACCCCACTCTGAGCCTTCGAGGAGGTCCGGCGCTAACGTGGATTGTTGATTTGCCACGATAAGTCTTCATCATACATATATATATATATATATATATATATATATATATATATATATATATATATATATATATATATATATATATATATATATATATATATATATATATTGTTAATATATACCATAGTAACCAGAAAGATGGAGTGTGGGCCTGACTTTTGGCTGGCGAATGGGACCCACTGCGTGACGGTTTTGGCGAGGAACATGACGCAGTCTGAGGCACAGGTTTCCTGCTACGAGCTGGGAGCTATGCTCTTCCCGGTCTACAGCGACTGCATGCAGGTAATCTCTCGCACTCCTTCCCTGCAGGGAACCCCCATACACCTCTATTCTTTTCTTCACAAGCAGTTTAACTATCTCATCCCACCATCCACGCCCCTTGTCAAACTTCCACATTCCAGTTTGTGTATTTATAAGCAACGCTTCGCCAAATACCTTCCATTCCTCGTCTAGTCCACTAATTACGTCATTCCTCAACCAGTATCAATAATAGTAACAATAAAAACAATAAACTTTATTGCGGAGAAGTACTGTACAAGTATAATAAGTGTCCATAGCATGAAAAACATTACATTAAAAACATAAAGAATTACAATGATGGTTAAAGAAATACATTATAGTATAAAGATGCATCTCCATATTGACAAACAAGCCAGCGGAGATCATAAAATTCCTTGCGATGTTGACTATTTAGATTGCCAGCTGGTTACAATATTATCACTGATGATGTTGGGTGCTGCCTTGACCAGCTCATACCCTGCCCTGCTCATACCCTGCCCTGCTCATACCCTGCCCTGCTCATACCCTGCCCTGCAACACAGCTCCTGAAAGGGACGGGAGTCTGTGCCGCATTACCGCCCGTCGTCATCATCATCATCATCATCAGACTATTGCTATCATAACTCCTAAGTTGGTTCAGAGATCTTTGGTCATATGAAAGCATCAGCGACGCACAGTAGAATGAAGAGCTAAAACTGCAGAACGGGAATACTTTTACTTCACCATCACACTGGGATACATTTGTGTGATGTGCTTGACATCATAGCCATTATGTCTTCAAACCATAACCGAGATATTTATACTCATTCACAACATCAAGGTTGACACCATCAAGGCTGAGCGATGATCGAGGTTTGCCGCTGCCCTAACTGCTTCAAATGTAATACATTTTGTCTTATTAGTATTTAGATTTAATTGTCTCATTGATATGAATGTATGACTGGTATTTAGTAAATACTGTGAACCGGACAGTGAGGGACAGAGTACCACAATATTATTAGCATAGATGAGCTGAACACCTTGCTTTGACCACATTCAGTATATCAGAGACCCCGTCCATATAAATGTTAAACAAGCGCGGAGACAAGACTCCTCCCTGCTTCACACCACACGTTGCCATAAATGGTTACGACACAGCGTCCCTCCGCCTCCACACTCTACACACACATACCAGATGTGAACAGTACCACACATGTGATATATCTATAACATATACAGGGACGCCTTTACTTGATAAGATAATGAATAATTCTTCACGACAGACCTTGTCAGATGCTTACTCGTGTCCATGAAGCAAGCATATATGGGTGCGTTTCAACTACATATAATGAAGATGTGTGAGAGCATATACAGCCATCTCAGCTCCTAATTCACTTTTGTAGGCAAACTGGTGTTGAGGTGTATGCAGATACCCCTTGCACGTCTTATATAACACATTCCAGTAATTTCAGAATCAAAGAAGACAGTGCTATAGGCCAATAATTTCTGAACATTGATGTCTTTATTCTTATCGTTAAGCAGTGGAACAATGATAGTTGTAGATCAGATACCTAGTACGTGTGAAGGGTCGAGAGAGGATTTTAATAACAGGCTAAGGGGGACGTGTAGAGCTGGGCGAGTATAACACTACGGTTGTGGTGTACGTCCGTCATGACCCGGACTACTGGACCTGTTGTTGGCCATTGCAACAGCTGCTCTGATGATGTCGTTCACGGTAAGCGAGACAAGGTGACGTGAGTCATCATGTCCCCCCTCCACACCAGCCACGTCAGGGTGTTGTAGAGTCACTGAACAAGGCAGTGTAGTGCGCCCTCCGCAATCCAGCAATATTATCATCAGTAACAGGTAACAGGTAACTTTTTGGGGAGGTAACCTTTCATGTTATTTGTTATGTAGACCACATATTGTGGTACAAGGGGTCATACCTGGACCTCCCTCCCGAAGTCACTCCAGTTGAGGTGAGCCTCCCGGGGTTCAGACTAAGCAAGTCCCCGCGTGGCCACACTAGCCAGGAACCTGCTCATGTCTGGCACCATCGCGCTTGGATTACATGTCCCTAGATGCTCGTAATGCCTGGGGGACAGACACTAATGTGGGACGACTCTGCAAAACGAGCGAAAATGACAGATCTCGGTGATGGGAACCCACCAAGTGATGCATGACACACAGGTGCGGCACCAACGTGCCAGACACTGCCACATGGTCCAGCCACCTGGTAATTCCCTGTGGCATCGCTCACCCACGTGTAATTCCCCTCCGGCATCAGCTTTACATCATCCCAACACTGTACTCATGTTCCCTGCAAAATTGTTGACGTCATTCCCAAATAATGAGTCGGGATCAGCATTAGAATCACCAAGAGACCAAACCAAATTATTACGATGTTGATCCAGTAAAACGTGAATTTTGGCAAATATAGTCGATGTATACATCAATATTATTATCATTATCATAAGGGAGGTTACAGCTGACCAGACGAATACAGCTATTGCCCACCGTTACATCAATACAGGACAGTCTATAACCATGAGTTTCAACTCTCTGGATGTAAGAGGCGAGGCGTTTATTGAACAGAAATACAAGACCACATACATACGGTCTTCCTACAGTAAAGTTGCATCCTGTTATCTATGGGAAACATGCATAAAACGAATGAGTAGTTGATAAGGAATTAAATAAAACGTGACTCCTGCAATGTAACCACGTCTGAAGACATACGATATCATGGGTTCTTAAAAGTTCCATTAAGGGGCATAGTACTGAATATCAATCCTCACACCACCTCATCACCAGCAGGCCTCTATCCCAAACTATCCCTATTTGTCCGGGTTGTACAGATCTTTGATTTTGTCTCGACTGATACCTTGTATGACCCGTAGTTGGGATGACGTTGCTCAGCTTGCTCGCACTCCACTGTTTCCACCCCTGGCCATCTCCCTCGCATGGCTGGTTAGGTTGTCCACGGGAGCATCAGGCCGCATGCGGGACACAAACATTGCCACGTCCCTCTGTGCTAGTGCCACGCCCAGGCGCTCATTCGATCCTCGCCCTATAATCGAAAAAGACGTCTGTGTAAGCGAGTACCCCTGGTGGCCTGAGGTCGTGGTTGGCGTTGACCCGGGTCACGGAAGAACCTAGAATCCCTCCGCCTTTTGACGCTGATGGCGTTGTTCAACCCACCCTGAAGAACACGAGCTGCTGTCTGATGATACCTCTCCTACGTGCTGTCTCCCGTTATGAGCCACTTCCAACAGCAGCCTACGTTCCAGAGTGACTCCTCCATTTCCCAGCATGGTGGCACCTCCGCCTCTCCGTGGCTCGTACTCTGATACGGCGTCGGTGGGGTGGCCTGGGCTCGACCTGACGTCCCTGCATCTCCAGCATAGCTTCCAGGCGTCGATGAGTGGCCCTCCTCAGACCCACTTGGCGATTGTTAGCTGCCTCGTCAGTGTAGTTTGTTGATACGAGTAACACTTTGCGTACTACAACGGCTTATGCAAAACAGCACGTTGTCGTTTCGTTCACGTTTTCGGACAGAAAATTCACCATGTCCTTGATTTTGTTCTGCTTTTTCGTGGCACCATTGAATGCTTTCCGCTTCTCTTGGTTTATCAAACCCGGCATGCATAATTGCCCTTGCCTTTGCCACTTTGCCATCATTGTGAAAATCATTGCATAACATTATGATGACGTCATGCCCTATAAAATTGCTTTATTGTTAAAAAAAGAAAAAATGCACCGTTTTCCATACATTTTCGTTCACGAGCTGCAGAAGACATGGTGAGGTCACCGGCATCTTCATCGCAGTATAATTCTAATTGATTTGCTATTATCATTGGCTGTTTTATAGCAATAATACGTATGTGGTATGTTTGTCGGGTGTGTGATATGTAATAAAATGCATTCCAAACCGCTAGGTTCACTGTAACGGGTTGAAGTTAGGGTGGGTGTCAGCAAGGAGCTGATTGGTCACTCACATTTTGGGACAGTTTTTGAACCTTAAGTTCAGTTTAAGTTCTGCATATGTTATTTCACAGCAGTCTCCCATCACAGACAGAATGATCATACCTTCATGAACTTTATGGCCAAAAATTTTATACGTGGGTAATGTAGTTCACAGTGAAATTGACACACACACACACACACAGGCTTTGGTGTAGCCGGACACCACCACCACCACCACACACCATTCCCTCATCTTTTACAGACACTTTCAAACCTTCATCCTCGTCTCCACCAAGAAAGGATTTGACATCCCGCCAGCTGTCCCACTAAGCACATTCACATCAAATAGCCTTTCGTTTGCGCGTCTCTCAATTAGTACATAAGACGATTATACCCGTTCACCTCTCTATCTTGCTCAGCCTCGTGTACCTTTGAATATATTTCTCAACCAAGTATATCTGATCACCAGTCCTCTCTCAGTAAGCAGCTCTACAAGCTCTCCATCAGTTCCATCAGCAGTGGGTACACCAGCAGGATAAATCATGCCCTGAACTGCAATATCATCCAATGTTGCAACATCATCCAATGTTGCATTCAAATTTCCCATGAGTAATACTCAGTCCTCTGCATCTAAGTTGCAGAGGCACGCTCTCATCTCCTACCAATTCATTTGTCTCTCATCCTTACAAGTCACACTGTCAGGTGTTTATACATTGGCAATCAACCAACCTTCATAAATCACTTTCATTCTCATCCATATCAGTCTGGAACTCAGTCTTACGTTACCACAACTCCCCTTGCAGCAAGAATGCAACCCACTCCTATGTGCTAGCCTTCCAATTAACCACAGACTTCATCCTTTGGACATTTTTGAACCATTCATCCCTTGTTCCCTTGAGCATGATTTCTCTCATAGGCATAACGATAACAATGAAAATTATGATGATGATAATAGTAATAATAATAGTAATGATAATAATGATGATAATAACAATAATGATAATAATAATAATAATAATAATAATAATAATAATAATAATAATAATAATAATAATAATAATGATAATAATAATAACAATGATAATGATAATGATAATAGTAATGATAATAATTATTATTATTATTATTATTCCTGGGGATAGGGAAGAAAGAATACTTCCCACGTATTCCCTGCGTGTCGTAGGAGGCGACTAAAAGGGGAGGGAGTTGGGGGCTGGAAAATCCTCCCCTCCCGTTTTTTGAATTTTCCAAAAGAAGGAACAGAGAAGGGGGCCAAGTGAAGATATTCCCTCAAGGCGGGAAATGGGGAATATGTATGAAAAAGATCAATAATAGTAATAGTAATAATAATTATGATAATGATAATGATAATGAAATGATAATTATAATGATAATGACAATACACATTACAGAACATTTCTTAAGGGCACTTCACAAGTAGAGAAATATTTCCTTTTCATTAACCTGCGTTCGTCCGCTGCGTTTGGATATTGTCGTACTTCGTCGTCTTATTCCAGGGTCTGCTGGAGTCCATGAACCTTCAGGAGAACTCCTGGATTGCGCCGATGAGAATCAATGGTAAGTGGCTTTGAGGAGATACTCGTATGGGTGTCCAAGGTAATACTGCATGAAATGTATCTTTGTTTTGTGTGTGTGTGTGTGTGTGTGTGTGTCAATCTTCTCTTAATTGCTCCATTGGCTGATGTTCTCATGAGCAAGTACAATACTCAGTGTGAGATGTGATGATCACTTGACCTGTGACAGTAGTGTGGGATGTGATGATCACTTGACCTGTGACAGTGGTGTGAGATGTGATGATCACTTGACCTGTGACAGTAGTGTGAGATGTGATGATCACTTGACCTGTGACAGTAGTGTGAGATGTGATGATCAAGTGACCCGTGACAGCAGTTAGTCCTAGGGAGGTATCAGTGCGCGCCTTCGTCCCTCTTAATGCTCAGCCCACCCTTCTAGGCAGAGGAGACGAAGTGTTACTCACGACTGAGGGAACTAGTAGATCAATTCTTTCGTTCTACTCTACAAGATGATTCAAGGTGTAGTTCTTCAGCTTTGATGTTCAGTCCGTTGAATATCATTTCAGTCTTACGCTCATCTTCTGGTCTTGAAACCACTGCAACCCAAGTTCTCAAGCAATATGGCTAACTTTTAGTTCCTTAGCACAATATTTATTTCAACCTTTTTCTTCACAGTGTACTTCTTCAGTGTTGGTGTTCTGTACTTTAAGCTTGTCTTCTAAGCTCGTCTTCTGGTCTTGAAGCCTTCAGAAACCATGTTGATAAGCACTATGGCAAGCCTTAACGTTTTGTGGCACACTAGATAATTTTTCATCTATTTTCACTACGTTTTCTCTTCTGGGCTAAACGCTTGCCGCTCTCCTCCCCTTTGCTCTTTGAAATCACGAAAATCCATGTAGTAAATATAGGCACTCCCCTCTTATCCCTATTTCTTATATATTTCAGGATTTATCTTTATCAAAAGCTCCGGAAGGGAGCCAGACTTACCATTCTTTGCTACAAATGCCAGGTCAACACTGAACAACACCTTCGGTCAATCACCTCCGAAAGTCAGTCTCAGATCCCGGCACCTGGGACTTAGATATCACGGCGACCCACAACTGTATGAGTCTAGCAGCGCAGTACACACTAATGATAGATTTGCCTTTCCAATTCACCCCTGAAGCTGAGATACCCTTTATCAGAAGTTAAGTAAAAGAAAAGGAAAGAAGTTAGCTTTTTATAGGACCCTCTTCGCCAGTTCTTCCTCAAAGTTGGTAATTTCTGCCCAAAATTTTTCCCTACTGGATCATAGAAAGAAAGCTTTAAGTATCACAGACCTGACCTAGCTCTACCAGTGCCACAGATTTCTATTGAAGTGAAGAATACGTTTCCCTCAAAGGATCTGTGAGTAGCAAAGTGGTTAGTGTCATTTTAGTGAGGACAGAAGGTCCATCATGTGTGTCTGGCTTCAGTCGTTGAGCGCTTCCTCGATGATGTCAATGAGTTGCCTCACGTTGACCCCTCAATGAGTCTCAGTTTAGAACACTGCTCCATCACACGACCCTACCCAAATCCCTGACTCGCGTTCACACCTACACCCAGTCTAACACAGATCCAAGGTTTATCAGGTAACTAGAGTCATTCAGCTTCGCCAAGCATCTAGGTTAACCAATTATTTAGGGCTTCACATCTTCACCCTGTTTTTGAGGAAGACTTTTTTAGGTTATTCCTTTTGCTCTTCCCCCATCCCCTTTTTGAGTTGCCTGGGTGGCTGAAGCCTTTCTTAAAGGAAGAAGCTCACACAGTATGTGGTATATTCCACACCTAAACTCACCCCAGTGTCTTGGTTGAAACAACACCCAGCTTCACTCGCCATCATATGCCGCACTGGGTTTTGGCTCCTCAAGGATCAAAGGACATACAACAGTATATCGGTTCACCCAGTATTTAGGGTCTCACAACAAATGCGTTCCCCCGGTATTTACGGTCACACAGCATAGTTCACACAACCTATAGGTTTACACAGCATTTAGGGCCGCATTGCATCTGGGTTCACCCAGCATTTAGGGTCCCATAGCATCTGGGTCCACCCAGAACTTAGGTTCAAACAGCACCTGGGTTCACCCATCATCGTAAACTATTTAGGATATACCCAAAGGGTGGAAGACTCTTTCGTGACGCGAAAGAGTTATTGTTTATGTGGCCAGATGCACGGAAAATGGGCTCCATTGTAAGCAAATACAAAATGATTCAGTCTGGTGGTAAGAATATTAAACACGAGGATGAAATGCTCAGCGTACCATTAGTGGAAGTACAGAATGAGCAAGATATCGCAGTAATAATCATCATCGACGTATGACAATACTATATATGTAACAAAGCTATTAGAAACGTTAGGTTTCTGAAGGGTTAAGGATGTGTGGTACGATAGTTGGGCGGAGGACATCTGGCAACGTTGGAACGCTCGCCGGGCAGTTGGAGGTGTACATCAGACAGGTTGCGACCTAATCTGGTGTCTCCCGTGAACGGATACTACTTTATAATCAAGTGAGGACGGAATGCTTACTTTCATTGCACCTCGTACGTGACGCAGTGAGTCCTGTACGGCACTACGAGTAACATTAACATGGAAGAAACATCGCATCGTCACCGGTCGGTCATCGATGAGGTTTCCAGCTTCCTGAAGGAGGTGGAAGCCGCCTTTGGCCCTACACCACCTTCCACAACGCAGCCACGGCAGCGGACCCCCCCTCACTTCCACGTCCGGCAGGTTCTTCTACAACTCGACTCGACCAAACTCTACATTGGTGAGGCAGTGTCGGGCCATGACTGAAACTGCGGGCCACAGTAGCAACGCCAAGGCTCCTGTGGCCGCTGCTCCCTCAGAAATAAACCTTGTGACCTAAAACTACATTACATAAACGTAGGTTACCATCAACTATTGTCAAAGCAAAGACGTTCGGTCCAGTTAAGATACAGCTGTACAAATACGTGAACGATGATTAACTGTTAGAGAATGACGATATGGGATGTCAGGGAAGTCAGGTGTTTTCTAGTCATCCTTCCTTGTAGAGTTACCTTTCTCAGTATAGTCATACTTTTCATACTACGTAGTGTTCCTTCTGAGCTCTCTTGCCAGCTGACTTGCTGGAGGGTGGGGTAGGTAGGTGGATGAGATGGGTGGGATGAGACCTCTGGTCTACTGTGTTGCCTCCATCTACATAGATTATCACTGTAAGATGCTGCAGCACTGGAGCCGATAGAAGCGTCATTGACCATCACATCTGTTAACTGTTTTTTCCTCATGTTATTCTTTCCCTCAGGTCGTACACCGTACACCAACTTGGGAAGGAACTCCACAGCCACAGGAAAGTGCGTTCAGGTGGTGCCTGGCGAGAACACCTGGATCGAAGAGAGATGTGATGCCATCGCTCATGCTGTCTGCCTCTCTCTTTGTTCGCCTGGAACATATTTCCTAGGTCAGTATACTAATTTCCTCAGTGCATTGGTCAGTGTTCAGACTTCCTCCCTGCGTGTACAAATTGATGAGCACGCTGTACCCAATACCTAAATGAACGTACACAATTTATCAGTCATTTACGCATTGCTTTCCTGAATGGATGAAACCACATTAGACACAAGATAGGAAAGCTGTCATGCACAACTGTAAGAGTTGAAGGAATTCGTACTCGTGTTGTTGCATTCATTAGTGCAAATTGTATTTGCAGTTTGTGGAAGAAAAACTGACAAGTGATGTCTTTAATATCTGAGTGGAAGCACGAAACCATGGAAGCATGTGAAGTGGATCATAGGTTGAGGCGAAAATTCTGGGGCCTTGAAGAATTTGGAAGTCGAAACATTAATTTTCTCCGGAAAGAAAAATGCTTGTATGTTAATAGTTATAATATTGTGTTGTTCTAATCAATGTTAGTATGTTGCGCAGGCGTGGCTATGGATAGAGTTTGTGCGAGGAGGATGGATGGCTGGAATGAGATGTTGAGGACCATGTGTTGGTTAGGTGGTTTGATCGAGTGAGTAACGTAAGGGAAGAGAGAGTGTGAAATCAAAAGAGCGTGTGAAGACAGAAGATGTTGTGTTTCACTGAGATGAGTGTGAATGCCAGAGGATATGTGTGAGGTGACGGGAGAAGGAGCAAATTGGTGAACATGAGTGAAAATTTCGTTCGGCGGCCTAACATGCACAGTGAACAGGCAGGATAGAGTGAATTGGAGCGATGGTAACGGACGTGCAGGTGAATCAGATGTGACGTGGGAACTATTTATGTCTTGTGTCGTTTTCTTTGGCCTCCTCCCAACAATTTCCAACGTAGAAAGAGCTGGGAAATAGAATTTTATGTGTCAACGAACCCTTCCGCTCTTTATATTTTTGTCTTTTTATGTCTGTTAGTCATGTTCACTTCAGCAGCAGATGCTGTCTATCTTCAATATGATCACAGACTTCGTTCATTTTTATCATCAGACAAGTACAACATTCGTAACGAGTTGAATCTTTCTTTTTTTATTTCTATCTAGAGAAGGGAGAACTTTGGTGACAGTGATCATGTCCTCGTTTGTCATGTGCCTTGCAGGGACCAGGAGGAGAGCGCAGTGACAGACAGCCAGGTTGGTGCGCACTGCAGCGGGCAGAGATGTGGCCTGAAACTGGTCAAGCAGCATCATCCCGCGACAGTGCCATTACAGAAGTTTCCACTCACTGAATCAAATCATGAGCTCAACAAGCATGGCTTCCTCTGTGCAGAGAGGTTGTTACATCCGTTGACTCTTGAACAACCGTCTTGTGTATTAGCTCCAAGCAATGGTGACTGTACCGCGCCGTGTGAACCGATGAACGGTGAGTGTTCGTGACGATTTCTGTGATGATTTCTGTGTTCTGAAGACTTGTGGGTGATCGATGAGTGCTGGTAGGTGTTACAAGGCGTGTGATTGTTTCATTCTTAAGTACTCTCGTATGGTCATGTGTGTTGGGTGAATACTACGTTGGGAATAAAGAACCTGACGCATGCTTGAAATGCTTGTTTTTGTTTATTAAGTCTTAGTCGTGGAGGAGCTGTATGTTGTAAGTATGAGGATATCATCCGTGTACTGCTCACTATTTTGTGCTTTTTCAGGGAGTTTAGTTCAACAAATATTTCGGGGTTCGTAAATCTAAGTCCATTTAATCTTTCTTACCGTTTTATGTACTTTTCTTCGTCATACAACTAAGGCTCTGTCAAACTCTCACTCAGTCTATCACATCATGTATCATTATCAACCAGTAGTGATGATTCTTGTATTGCATTGATGCTGGAGTAAAATCTTGCGTATTGAATTGAGTTCATTTGTGTTCATCTGTTCTTTTCTCTGTTTGTCACGGTTACTGATCGGGTATGTCCGATCTCTCAGATAGCCAACAGTATCTTTGAGCATAAGCCCTTTCATTGGGTTCAGAAGTGTGGTTGACTAGCGAAACAGGGAAGATCTCACATTTATGAATTCTGAGATTAGAAGTAGATCTTTCTTCTCAGGTCAAGTGTTTCCTGTCATAAATGATCAATATTCCCATCAACTATGAACTTAAGGAATTGTTGATGTAACAGAGGCTCCTTAAGGCGTAAACAGATTACTTCTAAAAAGTCTCGTCTTCATCCGAACCATATGACTATATCTACCAATTATATCTTCACCTGCCGACAGAATACTACTCGTATAAGAAGCCATTGTGTCCCAGTGGCTACCTGTACCAGTGGGGGGCGGGGCACAGGTGCTACAAGTTGTTCTCAGACACCGTGAGCTACGTGGAAGCCGAGCTGAGGTGCGCTGCTGAGGGAGGCTCGCTGCCTAACTTTCCAGAGGAGTTCTTTATCGTGAGTATCTCTCATAGTAAGTGCCTCTCCCAAAGCTTCAGGACTATCTCTCTCCCTGTTTCTATTCCCATCTCTCTCTTGTCCTTTCCACCTCCATTCTCACGTATGTGATACCATATGGGAAAGCCAGACAACAGAAGCCTTCATGATCAACGACGTGATTAACAGCTGAAGAACTCGGATAGCTAATGTATGTAGCCAGAGAGAGGATAGTGCTGCAGAATGCTCCTCCCCACCCATCATTTCCCCCAGCTTACCAGCCACAAGGAAAATGGTTTATCTTGAGCATTATGAGGCGCATGGAGAATTTTATGAGAAAGGGTAGCTAGTTATAACTGAGGAAGGGTTGGCCACTACCCCGAAGATAGATTCTCCCCCGATCTTCATGGTCCTTAAGGAGTTGGTGGTGTTTGTGTGAAGCAGTGATATCTTGATCTATAGCAGCGGGGATTTACCTTTCCCTAGTAGGTTTAACCAAAGGTCAAGCTTGAGCTCTCACACCAACACATGTTGGCTATTTTCTCTCCTATACTTTTCGTTCTTCCCTTCTTGGTCTGCCAAAACTGAAACTGATCATTTGTTTGAGTTAAAATGAATTTTAAGAATATTCTAAACTATTAAGAGAGCTGTATCGCTTAAGATGCTCCAATGCTTGGCTTATAAGCCTAAATTTTGTAATCCAATCCAATCCGAAGAAAAATGTTTATAATCTTTATCACAAAACCCATCTTGACTTAAGTAATACGTTTGTTATCTGATAAAGAGTGAGTAGATTTATCCTTGATTACTGTTTTCAACATGTTACCTAAAGCTGAAATGATATATATATATATATATATATATATATATATATATATATATATATATATATATATATATATATATATATAGATTATATCATCTTAAGTTTTAGGGAACATTTTCCCTTAAATTTCCTCTTCACAAACTGGTGTCACGTTAGCCAGCTTCCAGTTACTGTGCAGTTGTGTACTATAATGCCACCATTAATGTCCACAGCACGCCTTCCTATTAGCCATGGTGAAGTACGAACAGGAGGAGCTCAACGTGTCCATCCCCAGACTATGGGTCGGCTACAAGTCACTCCCCGGCACAATGAAAGTGTATGACACCGTGGGTGGAGAGCCTTCCCTGAAGACACAGTGTGAGTATGTAACAGCGAGTGATCCAGTCGGGCACATGCCTTATGAAGGTGGTCCGCCAAATGCTGTGATTCTGTGAAGAAATTCTCCATTCATTCGGTAGTATGTAACATATTAATGTGTTCAACATATTAGGAGCTAGAAAGGGGAATAAATAGGGAAGATTTGAGGCAAGACTGAACTCGTTCTGTATTGGTAAATCAAAGACCGTAGGCGGCTTTGGAAATCCTCAGAATATGAACAGATGTCTGTTACTTTTCTTTTCTATTTAGTTTCCAGATCAAATATTATTTAGGAAATGCTACAATTCGTAATAGTTACCATAGCAAATTAATATCATTTTCTGTCGAAGAGCAAATAAAGAAAACGAAAATACTAGACTTTACTGGTAACTAAAATAATGTTTTACATCGCTGCAGATCATTTATGACGACAATTTCTTTAAAGTCTGCTATTCAGATACGCTTTTATTACATATCATAGCAAAGACTTGTGATTTTACATTGGCAAGAGTTTCTCCAGTGTGAATTAAGGTATATTAATTTCGTTGAATATCGTATCACAATGGCACACAGGGAATACAAGCAACAATAGGGTTTTGGGTCCTTTCGAAGCTGTTTTTGATAATGGCAGATGTCAGAATCGGAGATTAGTGTGGAAGCAATAGATAAAGAAAGAGATGAATGATAGAGAAATGCCTGTAATCCATATCTGTAACAAAGGAGGTGAAAATGAAGTCAGATGTGAGCTGGAAACTTAATGCGTATCAAACCTCATCTAAAGTGTGTCCATGGTTCTGTTTTCATCTTTTATTGGTGAATCATTCTATACATACATATATATATATATATATATATATATATATATATATATATATATATATATATATATATATATATATATATATATATATATATATATATATATATATATACTGGGGAAGAGCAGTGTGGTTTCAGAAGTGGTAGAGGATGTGTGGATCAGGTGTTTGCTTTGAAGAATGTATGTGAGAAATACTTAGAAAATAAATGGATTTGTATGTAGCTTTTATGGATCTGGAGAAGGCATTGTTTTGAGTTGAAGAGTTGCTTTTGGGGAAAGGGATTAAAAAGAATGGTGGGGGAGGAAATTTGTTAGAAGCAGTGAAAAGTTTTTATCGAGGATGAAAGGGCTTGTGTAGGGGTTGGGAAAGAGAGGAAAGTGAGGGGTTCTCATAAATTGTGTTTTGGGGCGGGGGTTGTGTAAATTTTTCCGGTTGTTTAATTTGTTTATGGATGGGGTTGTTAGTGAGGTGAATGCAAGAGTTTTGAATGAGGGGCAAGGAATTGAAGTTCTGTTGGGATGGAGAGAGCTTGGAAGTTGAGTCCATTGTTGTCGCGATGATACTGCACGTCAACCCCGGTATACCACAGCGATCCAATCTTCTTATTTTCCTTGCCCGCCTTTTGCCCCCTGCAATGTTCCAGGACCCAATCACTCAAAATCTTGTTCATTGTCTCTCCATCTTTGCCACCGTCCAAGTTGGGCCCGGCCACGTCTCCTCGTTCCTGCCTCCTCCGACACAATAATCCTCTTGGTCAATCTTTCCTCACTCATGCTCTCCTTGGTGGCCCAAACCAGTTCAAAACACCGCTTCTGCCTCGCCAACCACGCGCTTTTTATGACCCCACCAACATCGCTTCGTACCCTGACATTACTTTAATCTTAACCACCTACACCCACATATGGTCCTCATACTGCTCATTCCACACATCCACCCTCCTGCGCACAACTCTAGACAAGCCCACGCCTGCTACCAGAACAACATCCGTTGGAACCCTATTCCTTCAAACATACCCTTTTTTCGGTCCGAGAGAAGGTTCTCGACGTTCCACACATGCTTCAAGGCCCCAGATTTTTCGGCCCCCTCCCCACCCGATGATTTCACATTCCTTCCATGGTTCCTTCCGCGGCCAGAGCCTCTCCCTGAGACTAAAACACGTATTACTTCCTCCAGTTTTTCTTCGTGTCAAACTTACCGCCCAACTGACTTGACCCTCAACCTTCTGTACTTAATTACTTGCGCTTATTCACATTTACTCTTAACTTCTTCTGTCAACACACTTGTACCAATACTCAGTCACCAGCGTCCGGCAAGTGTGTCTCACATGAAAACAGCCTACCAGCGCTGTATCAGCACGAACAACAACTGACTCACTTCCAAGCTCGCCTCGTCTCCTCCAACATCTTCATCGGGCCCCTTCTTTCCAAAACTATTGGCATTCACCTCCCGAACAATAACAACCCCCCTCCATATACAAAGTTAAAACAACCATGAGACATCACACACCCCTGCCGCAATCCTACATTCACTAAAAACCAATCACTTTCCGCTCTTCATAACTCGACACATGCTTACATCCTCGATAAAAACTATTAAACTGCTTCTAACAACGTGCCTCCCACACCTGATTATTCGTGAGTTACCTCACAGAGCATCTCTAACAACTCTAAGCATTTCGCCTCTCCAGATCCATAAGTGCTTTCATACATATCCATTTGCTTTGCTAAGTAGGGCCACATACATTCGGCTATGGAAAACAACCCGATCCACACTTCCTCGTCCACCTTCTGAAACCCACTGCTCGTCCCCAATCTGATGCTCTGTACAGGCCTTCACCCTCTCAATCCAAGACCCTCCCGGATATGTAACCAGGAATACGCAACAAACGTAGACCTCTGAATTTTGAGCACTCAACTGCTTAGCCCCTTGGCCCTGTGTACAAGGGCTCTATGCCATGCTTGACCGCCTATCCGCATGGCACCTCACCATGAATCATTACATACATTAAATAACCTAACCAACCAGCAACAATACAGTCCACCTCCTGTTTTATTTAATGCCACTGCTTACCTCCATACCCTGCTGCTTGCCGGCGCTCAGCTTCTTGCAAACTTTTACTACCTCTTCTCTGGTGACCAAATTCATTTGCCCTAACCCTCTCACTTTGCACACCAACCTCGACAAAAACAACTGAAATCTCTCCGATCTCAAACACATCTTACAAACCGTGATAATACGCACTCCAACGCCTTCTCTCTGCAACCGCAACTTGGTTTATCCACCTCCCATTAGCCCCGTCACTGAAGTTCCCAGGGGCGCCCTTGTCTTGACGCTCTTGTATGTACCGCCTGTCCAGATCAGCTTTTTACTCGCCTAAAATGTTATGATACTCTCTCTCATCCCCAACGCGCATTTGCCCCTTTTCACTCGTGCAACCTTATCTTGACCTCCTTCGCGTGTTTATACAGCGTCCCCACTCATTTGTTGCATTTCTGCCCTGCAAAAATCGGCCTAACCTTCTCGTACTTTCACTAATAATCTTACTTCCATCCCACCACTCACTACCCTTTCTATCAACCCACTCCCACGCTACTGTCTCTGGCCACAAGCATCTTTCACACCAAGCCTTCACGGCTCCCTAAATACATCCCAGTCCCTCCCACATTCGTTAAAACCCCTTCCCCTCCTTTTGTTCTCACCTTTTTTCCTTTCGGTACGCATCTGTCCGGTACTTCCTCACACAGAAAGTTTCCTTCCAAGCTCACATACTCTCACCACCCTCTTCTCGCAACATTCTCTCTTCTTTTCGAAACCCATTACAAATCTTCACCTTTCGCGCTCCAAATATTGATCAGACATCCCTCCAGTTGCAACTCTCTCAGCACAGTAAACATCCAAAAGTCCTCTCTTTCGCGCGCCTGTGAGGATCAACATATTCCAATAAACGCTCTCTGGCCATCTCCCCGACGTACATACGTATACTTTATGTATATCACGCTGTTTGTTAACAGTTGTCCCAATCCAACCAGGCCTTTTTCAGAACATAAAGCTACAGCTCTGCCTCCATTTCACATTTACAACACGGAACACCCCTGGTATACAAATTATTCCCTCTACTGCCAACAGTACTGCTCCTTTGCATTCTAATCACCCATCTCTTATAACCCGGTCCCGTTTGCATCAAAACTACAACACTCAATCAGTCCACCTGCTCCCAAAATAACACTGTTACCTCTCATGATATGTCTTCTCATGCCCAGGGCATATGCACCAATATTCACCCAATCTCACGCCATCAACTTTCAGGTTTACCCAGTTTAATCTAGAATCGTACTGTCTTACATTCAACACGTACGTCCAACAACGCCTGTTTCAGGAGTATGCGAAGCCTTCCCGGCGCCGTGGCCTCTCACTAAACCCCTGACCTTTACCGCCCTAGACATTCCCAAAACACTCTTCCCCTTTACCCTGAAGCTCGTTGTCTCTCAAAGCTAAAATCATCCAGGCCCCCTTTCCTCAAAAGAAATACCTGGCTCTCCTTTGTTCTCATCTTGGTTACATCCACTCTCATTTAGACTCCCCAATCTGAGCTAAGAGGATGGTTGGCACTCCCCGCGGGACTCCCTTCTCGTCGGTGTTCCTCCCAGGTTAAAAAAAATGAAAATACAAGGAGGGAAGGATTCTGGCCCTTCAGCTCCTGTCCCCTCTATCGCCTCTACGAATCACGAGGGAATAGATATATTAGATATATATAATATATATATAAATAATATTATATAAATAATATAGATATATATTTGGAAGATAAATATCTAAGAGAAGATAATATAATAGTAATAAATTATAATTAGAGTTATAGATAAGAGAATTATAGATATAGATAATATATAAATGTATATATATAGATTGTTATTTACATATATATATATTTGCTGTTTTTTTTTAAATTTGCTTTGTCGCGGTTTCCCGATTTGCGAGTTGCGCAAGGAATACTGACGAAAGAAATGGCCCCCCCCCCCCCCCCCCCATATCCAACATGGTTATACAATTCGTCCACACCACGCATATATACATACCGACACTGCTTTCCAGGCGTACACCAGACGCTTCTACATGCCCCTCTTCATTCCACTGACGCAATGCTCGTCAACCCCGGTATACCACTTCCGCTATTCTGACTCTAATGCCTTGCCCCGCGTGCACCGCCCCTGCATGTTGCAGGCCCCGATCACACTAAAGCTGCTTTTTGCACTCCAGCTTGTCCACCTCCAATTGTGGGGCGCCCTCTTCGCCCCGGTTCCCTCCACCTCCGACTCTTATCCTCTTGGTCAATCTTTCCCTCAATCATCTCTCCTAAACAAAAATTGTTGGTTTTTTTTTTTTTTTTTTTGCCCAAACCACTGCATTAACACTCTCGTGCTCCTCTCAAACCACCTCTTCGATTTCCACACATCCTCTCTTACCCGTACGTTGCTCTCATCGATCAACACCGCACACCACACATGCCTCAAACTCTCCATTTCCTCCAGCACATCCATCCGCCGGCGCACCATCGCTATCCCTTAGCCCAAAGCCGCGCAACCATACAACATTGTTGAACCACCTATTCCGTCAACATACCAGTGTTGCGTTCCGAGATCAGATGGGCTCGAATTCCACTCATTCCGTCAAGCCCCCAGGATTGTCGCCCCCGCCCCCACCCTGGATCCCACTTCCGCTCCATGGGTCCACCGCTGCCAGATCCACTCCCAGATATCTAAAACTCTTCCTCCTGCCTCCCAGTTTTTTCTCCAGTCTAACTCACCTCCCAAATGACGGAACCCTCATCCCTACGGAACCTAAGAAACCTTGGTTTGGCTCTTAGTCGACATTTACGCTTAACGGGCGTCTGCCACCAACACGTTGCCATACTCAGTCCACCAGCTTCGGCAGTTTCTCACATGAATCAGCCCCAACGCTGTATCATCGCGAACTACAACTGACGCACTTCCCCAAGCTCTCGTCCATCCCCAACTGACTGCATACTGGCCCCTCTTTCCAAAACTCTTGCATTTACCGCCCGAACAACACCCTCCAGAAACAAATAAACAACCATGGAGACATCCACCACCCCTGCCGCAAACCTACATTCACGAGAACCCATTCACTTTCCCCCTCTTTTCTACACTACACAGCCGTACATCCGCGAGATAAACTTTTGCACTGCTTTCTAAACAACTGGCCTCCCACACCATAAGAGTCTGAATACCGTCCACAGAGCCAGCTCTATCACTCTATCATAGCCGTCTCCAGAGCCATAATGCTTACAACATTCCATTTGCGTTTCCGAAGTATTTCTCACAACATACATTCTTCAAAAAGCATACACCTAGCCCACACTTCCTCTCCACTTCTGAAACCTCTCTGCTCTTGCCCCAATCTGATGCGCCGGTACATTGCCTTCACCGTCCTCATATCAATACCCTCCCCATAAATTCCAGTTATACTCAACATACTTATACCTCTGGATTTTGAGCACGCTCCTCTTACCCTTGGCCTTTGTAACAATGGCACTAGCAAACGCATTCCGGCCATTCCTCAGGCACCTCACCATGTGTCCAGACTTACTTTATATACCTAACCAACCATCAACAATACAGTCACCCCCCTTTTTTTTAAAAATTTCCCACTGCAATACCATCCAAAACCGGCGGCCCTTTGCCGGCGTTCAGCGGCACGCTTAGCTTTCACTACCGTCTTCTCTATGGATGGGGTTGTTAGGGAGGTATGAAGAGTTTTGGAAAGAGGGGCAAGTATGAAGTCTGTTGGGGATGGAGAGAGTTGGGAAGTGAGTCAGTTGTTGTTCGCTGATGATACAGCGCTGGTGGCTGATTCATGTGAGAAACTGCAGAAGTTGGTGACTGAGTTTGGTAAAGTGTGTGGAAGAAGAAAGTTAAGAGTAAATGTGAATAAGAGCAAGGTTATTAGGTACAGTAGGGTTGAGGGTCAAGTCAATTGGGAGGTGAGTTTGAATGGAGAAAAACTGGAGGAAGTGAAGTGTTTTAGATATCTGGGAGTGGATCTGGCAGCGGATGGAACCATGGAAGCGGAAGTGGATCATAGGGTGGGGGAGGGGGCGAAAATTCTGGGGCCTTGAAGAATGTTTGGAAGTCGAGAACATTATCTCGGAAAGCAAAAATGGGTATGTTTGAAGGAATAGTGGTTCCAACAATGTTGTATGGTTGCGAGGCGTGGGCTATGGATAGAGTTGTGCGCAGGAGGATGGATGTGCTGGAAATGAGATGTTTGAGGACAATGTGTGGTGTGAGGTGGTTTGATCGAGTGAGTAACGTAAGGGTAAGAGAGATGTGTGGAAATAAAAAGAGCGTGGTTGAGAGAGCAGAAGAGGGTGTTTTGAAGTGGTTTGGGCACATGGAGAGAATGAGTGAGGAAAGGTTGACCAAGAGGATATATGTGTCGGAGGTGGAGGGAACGAGGAGAAGAGGGAGACCAAATTGGAGGTGGAAAGATGGAGTGAAAAAGATTTTGTGTGATCGGGGCCTGAACATGCAGGAGGGTGAAAGGAGGGCAAGGAATAGAGTGAATTGGAGCGATGTGGTATACCGGGGTTGACGTGCTGTCAGTGGATTGAATCAAGGCATGTGAAGCGTCTGGGGTAAACCATGGAAAGCTGTGTAGGTATGTATATTTGCGTGTGTGGACGTATGTATATACATGTGTATGGGGGGGGTTGGGCCATTTCTTTCGTCTGTTTCCTTGCGCTACCTCGCAAACGCGGGAGACAGCGACAAAGTATAATAAATAAATAAATAAACATGTTTTATATATATATATATATATATATATATATATATATATATATATATATATATATATATATATATATATATATATATATATATATATATATATATATATATATAGAATAATGATAATGAATAATGATCTTCCAAAAGAAGGAACAGAGAACGAAGCCAGGTGAGGATATTCCCTCAGAGGCCCAGTCCTCTGTTCTTAACGCTACCTTGCTAACGCGGGAAATGGCGAATAGTTTGAAATAAAGAAAAGAAAAGACAATGACATGTTTGCCAGGTGGCGGCCTAGCTTCGTCTCTTCGATGTGTACCAGCTGACTGTTGTGTTCCTCTCTTGTGTCTCCCCTGATGATGTGATTGTTGCGCGAGGGTGCACTTGGGAACTTTCCCGCTAATGCGGGAAATGGCGAATAGTATGAAAATATATATATATATATATATATATATATATATATATATATATATATATATATATATATATATATATATATATATATTTTTTTTTTTTAAACTATTCGCCATTTCCCGCATTAGCGAGGTAGCTTTAAGAACAGAGGACTGGGTCTCTGAGGGAATATCCTCACCTGGTTCCCTTCTCTGTGCCTTCTTTTGGAAAATTAAAAAAAAAAAAAAAAAAAGAGAGGGGAGGATTTCCAGCCCCCCGCTCCCTCCCCTTTTAGTCGCCTTCAACGACACGGAGGGAATACATGGGAAGTATTCTTTCTCCCCTATCCCCAGGGATAACATATATATATATATATATATATATATATATATATATATATATATATATATATATATATATATATATATATATTATTTATTTCTTTATGTATTTTGCTTTGTCGCTGTCTCCCGCGTTTGCGAGGTAGCGAAAGAAATGGCCCAACCCACCCCCATACACATGTATATACATACACGTCCGCACACGCAAATATACATACCTATACATCTCATGTACACATATATATACACACACAGACACATACATATATACACATGCACACAATTCACACTGTCTGCCTTTATTCATTCCCATCGCGATCTCGCCACACATGGAATAACATCGACCTCCCCCTCATGTGTGCGAGGTAGCTCTAGGAAAAGACAACAGAGGCCTCATTCGTTCACACTCAGTCTCTAGCTGTCATGCAATAATGCCCGAAACCACAGCTTCCTTTCCACACCCAGGCCCCACAGAACTTTCCATGGTTTACCCCAGATGCTTCACATGCCCTGATTCAATCCATTGACAGCACGTCAACCCCGGTATACCACATCGATCCAATTCACTCTATTCCTTGCCCGCCTTTCAACCTCCTGCATGGGCAGGCCCCGATCACTCAAAATCTTTTTCACTCCATCTTTCCACCTCCAATTTGGTCTTCCACTTCTCCTCGTTCCATCCACCTCCGACACATATATCCTCTTCGTCAATCTTTCCTCACTCATTCTCTCCATTTGCCCAAACCATTTCAAAACAACCTCTTCTGCTCTCTCAACCGCGCTCTTTTTATTACCACACATCTCTCTTACCCTTACATTACTTAATCAAACCACCTCACACCACATATTGTCCTCAAACATCTCAGTTCCAGCACATCCACCCTCCTGCGCACAACTCTATCCATAGCCCACGCCTCGCAACCATACAACATCGTTGGAACCACTATTCCTTCAAACATAGCCATTTTTGCTTTCGGAGGTAATGTTCTCGACTTCCACACATTCTTGAAGGCTCCCAGGATTTTCGCCCCCTCCCCCACCCTATGATTAACTTTCGCTTCCATGGTTCCATCCGCTGCCAGATCCACTCCCAGATATCTAAAACACTTTACTTCCTCCAGTTTTTCTCTATTCAAACTTACCTCCCAATTGACTTGACCCTCAACCCTACTGTACCTAATTACCTTGCTGTTATTCACATTTACTCTTAACTTTCTTCTTTCACACACTTTACCAAACTCAGTCACCAGCTTCTGCAGTTTCTCACATGAATCAGCCACCAGCGCTGTATCATCAGCGAACAATAACTGACTCACTTCCCAAGCTCTCTCGTCTCCAACAGACTTCATACTTGCCCCTTCTTTCCAAAACTCTTGCATTCACCTCCCTAACAACCCCATCCATAAACAAGTTAAACAACCATGGAGACATCACACACCCCTGCCGCAAACCTACATTCACTAAGAACCAATCACTTTCCTCTCTTCCTACACGTACACATTCCTTACATCCTCGATAAAAACTTTTCACTGCTTCTAACAACTTGCCTCCCACACCATATATTCTTAGTACCTTCCACAGAGCATCTCTATCAACTCTATCATATGCCTTCTCCAGATCCATAAATGCTACATACAAATCCATTTGCTTTTCTAAGTATTTCTCACATACATTCTTCAAAGCAAACACCTGATCAACACATCCTCTACCACTTCAGAAACCACACTGCTCTTCCCCAATCTGATGCTCTGTACATGCCTTCACCCTCTCAATCAATACCCTCCCATATAATTTACCAGGAATACTCAACAAACTTATACCTCTGTAATTTGAGCACTCACTCTTATCCCCTTTGCCTTTGTACAATGGCACTATGCAAGCATTCCACCAATCCTCAGGCACCTCACCATGAATCATACATACATTAAATAACCTTACCAACCAGTCAACAATACAGTCACCCCCTTTTTTAATAAATTCCACTGCAATACCATCCAAACCTGCTGCCTTGCCGGCTCTCATCTTCTGCAAAGCTTTTACTACTTCTTCTCTGTTTACCAAATCATTTTCCCTAACCCTCTCACTTTGCACACCACCTCGACCAAAACACCTTATATCTGCCACTCTATCATCAAACACATTCAACAAACCTTGAAAATACTCACTCCATCTCCTTCTCACATCACCACTACTTGTTATCACCTCCCCATTAGCCCCCTTCACTGAAGTTCCCATTTGCTCCCTTGTCTTACGCACTTTATTTACCTCCTTCCAGAACATCTTTTTATTCTCCCTAAAATTTAATGATACTCTCTCATCCCAACTCTCATTTGCCCTCTTTTTCACTTCTTGCACCTTTCTCTTGACCTCCTGTCTCTTTCTTTTATACATCTCCCACTCATTTGCATTTCTTCCATGCAAAAATCGTCCAAATGCCTTTCTCGTCTCTTTCACTAATAATCTTACTTCTTCATCCCACCACTCACTACCCTTTCTAATCAACCCACCTCCCACGCTTCTCTTGCCCCAAACATCTTTCGCGCAAGCCATCACTGCTTCCCTAAATACATCCCATTCCTCCCCCACTCCCCTTACCTCCTTTGTTCTCACCTTTTTCCATTCTGTACCCAGTCTCTCCTGTTACTTCCTCACACAAGTCTCCTTCCCAAGCTCACTTACTCTCACCACCCTCTTCACCGCAACATTCTCTCTTCTTTTCTGAAAACCCACACAAATCTTCACCTTCGCCTCCACAAGATAATGATCAGACGTCCCTCCAGTTGCACCTCTCAGCACATTAACATCCAAAAGTCTCTCTTTCGCGCGCCTGTTATTTAACACATAATCCAATAACGCTCTCTTGTCATCTCCCTTACTTACATACGTATACTTATGTATATCTCGCTTTTTTAACCAGGTATTCCCAATCATCAGTCCTTTTTCAGCACATAAATCTACAAGCTCTTCACCATTTCCATTTACAACACTGAACACCCCATGTATACCAATTATTCCCTCAACTGCCACATTACTCACCTTTGCATTCAAATCACACATCACTATAACACGGTCTTGTGCATCAAACCCACTAACACACTCATTCACCTGCTCCCAAAACACTTACCTCTCATGATCTTTCTTCTCATGCCCAGGTGCATATACACCAATAATCACCCATCTCACTCCATCAACTTTCAGTTTTACCCATATTAATCTAGAATTTTCTTTCTTACATTCTATCACATACTTCCACAACTCCTGTTTCAGGAGTAGTGCTACTCCTTCCCTTGCTCTTGTCCTCTTACTAACCCCTGACTTTACTCCCAAGACATTCCCAAAACACTCTTCCCCTTTACCCTTGTTTCGTTTCACTCTAAGCTAAAACATCCAGGTTCGTTTCCTCAAACATACTACCTGTCTCTCCTTTTTTCACATCTTGGTTACATCCACACACATTTAGACACCCCAATCTGAGCCTAAGAGGAGGATGAGCACTCCCCGCGTGACTCCTTCTTTCCCATTTTAGAAATTTAAAATACAAGGAGGGAAGGATTTCTGGCCCTCCGCTCCTGTCCCCTCTAGTCGCCTTCTACGACACGTGAGGAATATATATATATATATATATATATATATATATATATATATATATATATATTTTATCCCTGGGGATAGGGGTTTAAGAATACTTCCCACGTATTCCCTGCGTGTCGTAGAAGGCGACTAAAAGGGGAGGGAGCGGGGGGCTGGAATTCCTCCCCTCTCGTTTTTTTTTTAAATTTTCCAAAAGAAGGAACAGAGGGGGGGCCAGGTGAGGATATTCCAAAAAAGGCCCAGTCCTCTGTTCTTAGCGCTACCTC